>NC_080472.1:21846127-21961127 GCF_030265055.1 Doryrhamphus excisus | reverse complement strand
TTCTCTTGATGTTATTATCTGATTCCATCGTGCTGAGCATCGTCTTCCGGACCCCCGAGTGTCCCTGCAGCGACCCCCCCCGGCAGTGGCGACCTTTGCCAAACACACAATGTGGCGTTTGCCTCCAGGAATGCCGGCGTTCCTGCCTTTTATTCCGGGAACAGGAGGGATTCACCCATGGCATCTTCCCTCATCCTGGCATCTCATCTGCTGGGAGGAAGCGTCAAGCCCCCGTCGGTCCCTCAAAGAGGCGGCTGCTAGGAGACGGTCCTCCATCTTTGCTTCTGGTCTTTGCCGACTTTGTTCAAGGTCGCCGGTCCACCATCCTTTTCATATTTGGTTGGTTGTGGCTGACGTAAAGTGTGCCAGTCAACACCCTCGTCTTCTTCCGTGTGTGCGGCCCCATTGATGGGTGGCCCATGATTGACTCTGGGTGCCGCCCTAACCAGCCGGCCCCTTGTGTGTGACGCCATGGCCGTGGTGATGTCAATAAGGCACCAATGAGCAAGCCCATTCCGAGAGGCCCACTGGACACAATATTAGGTACACTTGAGTCTCGAGTCTAGAGACTAGAGTCTAGAGTCTAGAGACTAACAGAGTCCGGAGTACGGTCTTTTAGAGGGGAAAGACATCCAGGACGTTGCCCTCTGCAGGAGGACACTCATCATGAAGTCCTCGCCCCAAAAGGACCCAAAAGGACCCAAAATGAGACGACGTTTTCTCTTTGGAAAAAACCTTTCATGTCTTCCTCTTTGCGTTGTGCAAAGACGTCCTCCCTTTGACAAAAAACGTCATTTCATCGTCACGCCGCCATCAAACGACGACTTCAAGGTCTCATAATGGAGACGCAGATCAGATCAGCGCTCGCACGGTCAAAGTGGCAGCGCCGTCGTTCGTGTCCGGCGTGTCTTCTGTCCTTCTCTTTTTGGGACGGACGCCGCTTTGCACTCACGTGGAAACATGCTAATCACATCGGCGCTAAACACGGCCCCGTCTTGGTGGCGTTAGCAGCATGTCCGCTCACTGCTCAGTCTCAGCTTTTTATTGGTTTTTATGAACTACTAACTACTAACTAATGGCTAACTGCTACTAACTGCTAACTGCTAACTTCTAACTTCTCACTACTAACTGCTAACTGCTAACTACTAACTACTAACTGGTAACTGCTAACTGCTAACTACTACTAACTGCTAACTACTAACAACTACTAACTAACTGCTAACTACTACTAACTGCTAACTACTAACAACTACTAACTAACTGCTAACTACTGCTAACTGCTAACTATTAGCTGCTAACTACTAACTGCTAACTGCTAACTGCTAACTACAACTAACTGCTAACTGCTAACTGCTAACTGCTAACTGCTAACTGCTCACTGCTAACTGCTAACTGCTAACTGCTAACTGCAAACTACTACTAACTGCTGACTGCTAACTACTAACAACTATGAACTAATTGCTAACTGCTAACTACTAACAACTACTAACTAACTGCTAACTACTACTAACTGCTAACTACTAACAACTACTAACTAACTGCTAACTACTGCTAACTGCTAACTATTAGCTGCTAACTACTAACTGCTAACTGCTAACTGCTAACTACAACTAACTGCTAACTGCTAACTGCTAACTGCTAACTGCTAACTGCTAACTGCTCACTGCTAACTGCTAACTGCAAACTACTACTAACTGCTGACTGCTAACTACTAACAACTATGAACTAATTGCTAACTGCTAACTACTAACAACTACTAACTAACTGCTAACTACTAACAATTACTAACAACTACTAACTAACTGCTAACTACTACTAACTGCTAACTATTAGCTGCTAACTACTAACTGCTAACTGCTAACTGCTAACTACTACTACCTGCTCCCTGCTACCGGCTAACTACTACTAACTGCTAACTATTAACTGCTAACTACTAACTACTAACTGCTAACTGCTAACTGCTAACTGCTAACTGCTAACTACTACTACCTGCTAACTGCTAACTGCTACCAACTACCAACTGCCAACTACTAACTACTACTAAGTCCTTTCTTACATTTGACTTGGATTTATGACACCTAGTATTTATTGTCATGTTTATCCTATGTATTTGATATATTATGATAGTATATGTTATGTATTATTCATTATTCATTCGTTTTCTAACGTATCATATTTATGTTTTAAATGTTTTATTACTGCAAATACTACCAGTCAGATAAATATGTCATAATTGCTATGAGTGTGATTGTTAGCATTGCGTGTATTATTGTGTATTGTTGCTGTACTTCCCGTGTCATGAATGGAATGATTCCCTTTTCCTTTTGTGAGGATGGGAATGTCGCCTGGTGTTCCACTAAAGGACTTGGGATGTCTTGCAGGATGCACATGCAGAAGCAGTGGACGCGGGCGGCCATGATGGCCCTGCTGGTGCTGGCGGCCATGGCGGCCGAGGGCGGCAAGTCTGAGAAACAAGGTAGGCAAACATCCACCCACTGTGCTTTATTAGTATTTTATTAGTACTTTATGAGTATTTTATACTACACACCATGCTCATTATCATTCGGTAGATGATGCTACGTGAAGTATTTCAGGATAATTGCTGTGGAATTATTGTTTGTATTGGAATGCTAAGTACTCTTGTATAAAATATGTGCATGTGTTAAAGAGCTGACTAAATGGAGTGAAGCGCGGTTAGCGTTAGCGACATTAGCCGTGTGGATGCTGGGGGTGGAGTACTTGCGTGTCCTTAGAGGATTCCTGTAAAAACAAACAGCCTGCAAGAGAAGGCGTGTAAGTCGGCAAATGAGAGCTGATTCATATTCGGCCCAAAGCCTCGTTTGCATCTTCAATTATTATCAAAGCCGCTAACGCTTAAGCGCTAACGTTATGTCTGGGCGCTTCGCTGTCTGCCCCGCGTGGGCGCCATGTGGGCAGGCAAGAAGGAGCGCAAGTCCGACTGCGGCGAGTGGCAGTGGAGCGTCTGCGTGGCCAACGAGGGCGACTGCGGCCTGGGCACCCGCGAGGGGACGCGCACCGGCACCGACTGCAAGCAGACCATCAAGACGCAGCGCTGCAAGATCCCCTGCAACTGGAAGAAGAAGTTTGGAGGTCAGACGCACACGCTGCTCTGTATTGCATAGAAAACCAGCGTCTAGTGTTAGCATGATGCTACCAACAAGTAGTCTGTAGGTTGGATGCATATGCTGCTCTGTATTGCATAGAAAACCAGCATCTAGTGTTAGCATGATGCTACCAACAAGCAGTCTGTAGGTGCTCTGTATTGCATAGAAAACCAGCGTCTAGTGTTAGCATGATGCTCCCAACAAGCAGTCTGTTGGTGCTCTGTATTGCATAGAAAACCAGCGTCTAGTGTTAGCATGATGCTACCAACAAGTAGTCTGTAGGTTGGATGCATATACCGCTCTGTATTGCATAGAAAACCAGCATCTACTAGTGTTAGCATGATGCTACAAACAAGTAGTCTGGAGGTCAGATGCATATGTTGCTCTGTATTGCATAGAAAAGCAGCGTCTCGTGTTAGCATGATGCTACCAAAAAGTAGTCTGTATGTTGGATGCATATACTGCTCTGTATTACGTAGAAAACCAGCTTCTAGTGTTAGCATTATGCTACCAACAAGCAGTCTGTAGGTGCTCTGTATTGCATAGAAAACCAACATCTAGTGTTAGCATGATGCTACCAACAAGTAGTCTGTAGGTTTGATGCATATACCGCTCTGTATTGCATAGAAAACCAGCATCTACTAGTGTTAGCATGATGCTACAAACAAGTAGTCTGGAGGTCAGATGCATATGTTGCTCTGTATTGCATAGAAAAGCAGCGTCTCGTGTTAGCATGATGCTACCAAAAGTAGTCTGTAGGTTGGATGCATATGCTGCTCTGTATTGCATAGAAAACCAGCATCTAGTGTTAGCATGATGCTACCAAAAAGCAGTCTGTTGGTGCTCTGTATTGCATAGAAAACCAGCGTCTAGTGTTAGCATGATGCTACCAACAAGTAGTCTGTAGGTTGGATACATATGCCGCTCTGTATTACACAGAAAAACAGCATCTACTAGTGTTAGCATGATGCTACAAACAAGTAGTGTGTAGGTTGGATGCATATACTGCTCTGTATTGCATAGAAAACCAACATCTAGTGTTAGCATGATGCTACCAACAAGTAGTCTGTAGGTTGGATACATATGCCGCTCTGTATTACACAGAAAAACAGCATCTACTAGTGTTAGCATGATGCTACAAACAAGTAGTGTGTAGGTTGGATGCATATACTGCTCTGTATTGCATAGAAAACCAACATCTAGTGTTAGCATGATGCTACCAACAAATAGTCTGTAGGTTGGATGCATATGCCGCTCTGTATTACACAGAAAAACAGCATCTACTAGTGTTAGCATGATGCTACAAACAAGTAGTGTGTAGGTTGGATGCATATACTGCTCTGTATTGCATAGAAAACCAACATCTAGTGTTAGCATGATGCTACAAACAAGTAGTCTGTAGGTTGGATGCATATGCTGCTCTGTATTGCATAGAAAACCAGCATCTAGTGTTAGCATGATGCTACCAACAAGTCTGTATTATGTACAAAACCAGCATCTACTAGTGTTAGCATGATGCTACAAACAAGTAGTCTGTAGGTTTGATGCATATACTGCTCTGTATTACGTAGAAAACCAGCGTCTAGTGTTAGCATGATGCTACCAATAAGTAGTCTGTAGGTGCTCTGTATTGCACAGACAACCATTATCTAGTGTTAGCATGATGCTACCAACAAGTAGCCTGGAGGTTGGATGCATATGCTGCTCTGTATTGCATAGAAAACCAGCGTCTAGTGTTAGCATGATGCTACCAACAAGTAGTCTGTAGGTCGGATGCATATGCTGCTCTGTATTACATAGAAAACCAGCATCTACTAGTGTTAGCATGATGCTACCAACAAGTAGTCTGGAGGTCAGATGCATATGCTGCTCTGTATTGCATAGAAAACTAGCATTTAGTGTTAGCATGATGCTACAAACAAGTAGTCTGGAGGTCAGATGCATATACTGCTCTGTATTACATAGAAAACCAGCGTCTAGTGTTAGCATGATGCTACAATCAAGTAGTCTGTAGGTCAGATGCATATGCTGCTCTGTATTGCATAGAAAACCAGTGTCTAGTGTTAGCATGATGCTACCAACAAATAGTCTGTAGGTTGGATGCATATGCTGCTCTGTATTGCATAGAAAACCAACATCTAGTGTTAGCATGATGCTACAAACAAGTAGTCTGGAGGTCGGATGCATATGCTGCTCTGTATTACATAGAAAAGTAGCATCTACTAGTGTTAGCATGATGCTACCAACAAGTAGCCTGGAGGTTGGATGCATATGCTGCTCTGTATTGCATAGAAAACCAACATCTAGTGTTAGCATGATGCTACCAACAAATAGTCTGTAGGTTGGATGCATATGCTGCTCTGTATTACGTAGAAAACCAGCGTCTAGTGTTAGCATGATGCTACCAACAAGTCTGTATTATGTAGAAAACCAGCATCTACTAGTGTTAGCATGATGCTACAAACAAGTTGTCTGGAGGTTGGATGCATATACTGCTCTGTATTGCATAGAAAACCAGCGTCTAGTGTTAGCATGATGCTACCAATAAGTAGTCTGTAGGTGCTCTGTATTGCACAGACAACCATTATCTAGTGTTAGCATGATGCTACAAACAACTACTCTGTAAGTTGGATGCAAATACTGCTCTGTATTACATAGAAAACCAGCCTCTAGTGTTAGCATGATGCTACCAACAAATAGTCTGTAGGTTGGATGCATATACTGCTCTGTTTTACATAGAAAACCAGCATCTACTAGTGTTAGCATGATGCTACAAACAAGTAGTCTGTAGGTTGGATGCATATGCTGCTCTGTATTACGTAGAAAACCAGCATCTAGTGTTAGCATGATGCTACCAACAAATCTGTAATATGTCGAAAACCAGCATCTACTAGTGTTAGCATGATGCTACCAACAAGCAGTCTGTAGGTTGGATGCATATACCGCTCTGTATTGCATAGAAAACCAACGTCTAGTGTTAGCATGATGCTACCAACAAGTAGTCTGTAGGTGCTCTGTATTGCATAGAAAACCAGCATCTAGTGTTAGCATGATGCTACCAACAAATCAAATAGTTTGTAGGTTGGATGCATATACTGCTCTGTATTGCATATAAAACCAGCATCTAGTGTTAGCATGATGCTACCAACAAGCAGTTTGGTTGCCTGGGCGCCGTTCCGTATGAAATAAAAAGAATGGAAAACAATTTTGTTAGCATGATGCTACCCCTCAGTCTGTCCACTTGTTCACTTTGGGATCCTGTTTCACTCCAGTGACCCTGGATGCTGTCAACCCCCCACCCACCCCCCAACCCCCCAACCCCCCAACATCCCCCTCAAGTGACCCAGACGTTTCCAGGCTGACCTCACACATCTTCAACACTCCATCTTCCATCTCCCAACAGACTGCATGTCTGCTCCATCCAAGACTTTGGAAAAAAAAAAAAAATAATCTTTTACTTCCAAGTAGCAAGGAAGAGGCGAGCTGACCTCCTTACTGACTTCAAAGTGTGGGGGGGTGGGGGGGGGGGGTAAAGAGGTTTCTCATATTTTCTCATATTTTCTCATATTTTGACTGAAAGCATCCCAACGGGCAGCTTTGGCTTAGGCTTCACTACACATCTTAAAGTGAAGCGCAGCCACTGTCAGTCAGAGGCGGGGCTTTTCCGTTTGATCAGGATGCTAACTATCATGCTAAATGATGCTAAATGTGAATGTACTGTTAGCGCCGTAGCATCACACACTTTTAAAGTTGGGGGGGGGGTAGTAGGGGGGCTTCCCACCAGATTCCCGGGATCCTTAAGAGTTTTTAAATGTGAGACGTCCTTGCAAACAAGGCTCATCCCCCCCCCCCCCCCCGATGATGGGCGCCCCAGGAATGTTGATGACAAGAGGACCCCCCTTTCATGTCCCCCCTGGTCCCCCATATGACTCATATGGAAGCTGTCTTCACGTCAAAGCATTTATTAGCATTCCGCTATCCCGGACGCTCCTGATTGGTCTCATCTGTCAGCGGGTGCCATCACGTACCCCCGCCGCCATCTGTTCCCGTTAGCAGACGGCTACGAGTGTCTTTATGGCGTCCATGAAGACAAAGCATCTGGCGGGGAGGCATTAGCGGGGCGGCCGATGACGAGGCGATAAACTAAGCTTTCTCTCTGCAGGGGAGTGCAAGTACGACTTCCAGGCCTGGGGGGAGTGCGACCCGGCCACGGGCAAGAAGAACAGGACGGGCGTCCTGAAGAGGGCGCTCATGGACGCCACCTGCGCCCCCACCGTCACAGCCAGCAAGCCTTGTGGGAAGATTCCCAAGACTAAGATGCAAGGTCAGCACCTTTACTTTAGTTTACTAGCAAACCTGTTAGCCTCCCCTTTTCCCTGGCAAACACCCCTCTGGTGCCCTAATCTACTTTAATCTGGATTATGATTATGATGATGTAGTAGGTGATGGTAAAATGTATATATCTCGACAATAACCTACTTTAATCTTTAGGATTATGATGTAGTAGGTGATGGTAAAATGTCTATATCTACAAGATAATCTACTTTAATCCTTAGGATTATGATGATGGATGTAGTAGGTGATGGTAAAATGTCTATATCTAAAAGATAATCTACTTTAATCTTTAGGATTATGATGATGGATGTAGTAGGTGATGTAAAATGTCTATATCTAGAAGATAATTACTTTAATCCTTAGGATTATGACGATGGATGTAGTAGGTGATGTAAAATGTCTATATCTAGAAATAATCTACTTTAATCTTTAGGATTATGATGTAGTAGGTGATGGTAAAATGTCTATATCTAAAAGATAATCTACTTTAATCTTTAGGATTATGATAATGGATGTAGTAGGTGATGTAAAATGTCTATATCTAGAAATAATCTACTTTAATCTTTAGGATTATGATGTAGTAGGTGATGATAAAATGTCTATATCTTCAATATAATCTACTTTAATCTGTAGGATTATGATGATGGATGTAGTAGGTGATGTAAAATGTCTATATCTAGAAATAATCTACTTTAATCTTTAGGATTATGATGTAGTAGGTGATGGTAAAATGTCTATATCTAAAAGATAATCTACTTTAATCTTTAGGATTATGATGATGGATGTAGTAGGTGATGGTAAAATGTCTATATCTAGAAGATAATCTACTTTAATCTGTAGGAGTATGATGATGTAGTAAGTGATGTAAAATGTCTATATCTAGAAGATAATCTACTTTAATCCTTAGGATTATGATGATGGATGTAGTAGGTGATGGTAAAATGTCTATATCTAGAAGATAATCTACTTTAATCTGTAGGAGTATGATGATGTAGTAAGTGATGTAAAATGTCTATATCTAGAAGATAATCTACTTTAATCCTTAGGATTATGATGATGGATGCAGTAGGTGATGGTAATCTACTTTAATCTTTAGGATTATGATGATGGATGTAGTAGGTGATGTAAGATGTCTATATCTAGAAATAATCTACTTTAATCTTTAGGATTATGATGATGGATGTAGTAGCGAGTGATGGTAAAATGTTTATATCTAGAAGATAATCTACTTTAATTTTTAGGATTATGATGATAGATGTAGTAGGTGATGTAAAATGTCTATATCTAGAAATAATCTACTTTAATCTTTAGGATTATGATGTAGTAGGTGATGGTAAAATGTCTATATCTAAAAGATAATCTACTTTAATCTTTAGGATTATGATGATGGATGTAGTAGGTGATGTAAAATATCTATATCTAGAAATAATCTACTTTAATCTTCATGGCAACTATTGAGGAATGATGTTTAATAATCTTTAAATATTATATATTACATATTCATTTGAATTGTGAATGATGTATGAATGATGTGTCAGCCCTGATGTACATGTACAATGTATACTCATAGTACCTATAGTACATATAGTACATATAGTACATATATCCTAGGATGAAGAAGGTAATAATTTTGGCAAAAGCTTTTCCTGAAGAACTGTCTGTGACGTGCGTTCCGAGGAGCGTGTGGGTGGACGGCGGCGCCAGGAGTGCTGGGATATTGACGTGAGCGCTTCACTGACACTTTTTAGAAATCCTTTTCAGATGACAAGAATAACTTTTGCCTCCATCTGTGAGTACTTTTATCCGAGTCTCCCACGTATAGGTTGGATGTTCCGGTCACACCGCAGGAGATGCATGGGATTCATGTGGCATTCATGTGGGATTCATGTGGGATTGATATGGGATTCATATGGGATTCATATGGGATTCATGTGGCATTCATGTGGGATTCATGTGGGATTAATATGGGATTCATGTGGGATTGATATGGGATTCATATGGGATTCATGTGGGATTCATGTGGGCTTGATCTGGCATTCGTATGGGATTCATGTGGGATTAATATGGGATTCATGTGGGATTCATGTGAGATTCATTTGGGATTCATATGGCATTCAGATGGGATTCATATGGCATTCATTAAGATATGCCTAAGATATGCCTTTATTCGTCCCTCAGTGGGGAAATTTGTTTCATTTGGGATTCATGTGGGATTAATATGGGATTCATGTGGGATTCATTTGGGATTCATATGGCATTCAGATGGGATTCATATGGCATTCATGTGGGATTCATGTGGGATTAATATGGGATTCATGTGGGATTCATATGGGATTTATATGGCATTCATTTGGGATTTATATGGCATTCATTTGGGATTCATGTGGGATTCATGTGGGATTCATATGGGATTCATATGGCATTCATGTGGGATTCATGTGGGATTAATATGGGATTCATGTGAGATTCATGTGGGATTCATATGGGATTCATATGGCATTCATATGGCATTCATGTGGGATTCATATGGGATTCATATGGCATTCATGTGGGATTCATGTGGGATTCATGTGGGATTCATGTGGGATTCATATGGGATTCATATGGCATTCATTTGGGATTCATGTGGGATTCATATGGGATTCATATGACATTCATGTGGGATTCATATGGTATTCATACGGGATTCATATGGCATTCATGTGGGATTCATGTGGGATTAATATGGGATTCATGTGGAATTCATATGGCATTCATTTGGGATTCATGTGGGATTCATATGGGATTTACATGTAATTCATATGGTATTAATATGTGATTCACATTGACAATGGCCCAGGGCTGCACAGTGGCCAAGTGGTTAGCACACAGGCCTCACGGCTGGGAGACCTGAGTTCAACTCCACCCTCGGCCATCTCTGTGTGGAGTTTGCATGTTCTCCCCGTGCATGCGTGGGTTTTCTCCGGGTACTCCGGTTTCCTCCCACATTCCAAAAACATGCTAGGTTAATTAGCCACTCCAAATTGTCCATAGGTATGAATGTGAGTGTGAATGGTTGTTTGTCTATATGTGCCCTGTGATTGGCTGGCCACCAGTCCAGGGTGTACCCCCGCGTCTCGCCCGAAGACAGCTGGGATAGGCTCCAGCATCCCCGAATGAATGAATAAAAATGGCAGTGTTGACTGTGTTCTTTCAGTCTTGTGGGAGGGGCTTGGCTGACTAGCCACGACACTTTGGGCAGGACGTACGCGCGCCCCACAATATCTTAGCGCAATCCGTGTTCCAACGTGCTCGTTGAAAGTGCTGCCTTCAATAAGTAAGTAGATGAAAATGTCCTTTGTCAGAGTCGGCCACCGTGAGGCTGGCGGGCGCCGACTGAAGCCTGCAGTTTTGTGGTCTGAGCCGGGAAGCGTCTATGAATTATGGATCGTGTTCAGACACAGTAAGACGGGCGAACACTCGGCGAGGAACACGAGCCCACCGACACGAGGCAAACATTGTCTTCCTCGACGTGCTGCATGCCAATCAGGAGCTCCATCCTCGCCGCCTTTCAATATCCGCACTCTGTCCTCACAGCCTCTTCCAAAATAGCATTTACTCTATTTGCCGTCCGTCCTTTCAAATACTATCTTCCGGATGAAAGGCGCCATGTTCACGTCGCGTAGCGCCACTAAATTATCATCACAACACAAACATACATTTTTCCATCAGACGTCTTCAGCGACACGCGCTTCTCATTTGCAACCTTTCAGAGAAATATGGGAGCCTGGTTCCTCCACTCCACGAAAAGCCCGAGTCCTAATTATCGGATAAAAAAGCTGAAGCAGGAAATGCTAACTTCACGTGTTGCCGACTGCCATGTCTGTCATTTCACCTTTCTACTTCCTCGCTTGGAGCTCATTACTACCACCTTCCACCTCCTGGTTTCCACCTTTCTACCCCCTCGTTTGTAGCTCATTACTACCACCTTTTACCCCCTCGTTTGTAGCTCATTACTACCACCTTTTACCCCCTCGTTTGTAGCTCATTACTACCACCTTTTACCCCCTCGTTTGTAGCTCATTACTACCACCTTTTACCCCCTCGTTTGTAGCTCATTACTACCACCTTTTACCCCCTCGTTTGTAGCTCATTACTACCACCTTTTACCTCCTCGTTTGGAGCTCATTACTACCACCTTCTACCTCTTCGTTTCCACCTTTTACCTCCTCGTTTGTAGCTCATTACGACCACCTTTTACCTCTTCGTTTGTAGCTCATTACTACCACCTTTTACCTACTAATTTCCACTTTCTACCTCCTCGTTTCTAACTCATTACTACCACCTTCTACCTCCTCATTTCCACCTTTTACCTCCTCGTTTGTAGCTCATTACTACCACCTTCTACCTCCTGGTTTCCACCTTTCTACCCCCTCGTTTGTAGCTCATTACTACCACCTTCTACCTCCTTGTTTCCACTTTCTACCCTCTTTTGTAGCTCATTACTACCACCTTTTACCTCCTCATGTGTAGCTCATTACTACCACCTTCTACCTCCTCATTTCCACCTTTTACCTCCTCGTTTGTAGCTCATTACTACCACCTTCTACCTCCTCATTTCCACCTTTTACCCCCTCGTTTGTAGCTCATTACTACCACCTTTTACCTCCTCATTTCCACATTTTACCTCCTTGTTTGTAGCTCATTACTACCACCTTCTACCTACTCATTTCCACTTTCTACATCCTCGTTTCTAACTCATTACTACCACCTTCTACCTCCTCATTTCCACCTTTTACCTCCTCGTTTGTAGCTCATTACTACCACCTTCTACCTCCTGGTTTCCACTTTCTACCCCCTCGTTTGTTGCTCATTACTACCACCTTTTACCCCTCGTTTGTAGCTCATTACTGCCACCTTCTACCTCCTTGTTTCCACCTTTTACCTCCTCGTTTGTAGCTCATTACTACCACCTTCTACCTCATTGTTTCCACTTTCTACCCCCTCATTTGTAGCTCATTACTACCACCTTTTATATCCTTGTTTGTAGCTCATTACTACCACCTTCTACCTCCTCATTTCTACTTTCTACCTCCTCGTTTGTAGCTTATTACTACCACCTTTTACCTCCTCGTTTGTAGCTCATTACTACCACCTTTTACCTCCTCGTTTGTAGCTCATTACTACCACCTTTTACCTCCACATTCCCACTTTCTACCTCCTCGTTTGTAGCTCATTAATACCACCTTCTACCTCCTCGTTTCCACTTTCTACCCTCTCTTTTGTAGCTCATTACTACCACCATTTACCTCCACATTTCCACCTTTTACCTCCTCGTTTGTAGCTCATTACTACCCCCTTCTACCTCCTCATTTCCACCTTTTACCCCCTCGTTTGTAGCTCATTACTACCACCTTTTACCTCCTCATTTCCACATTTTACCTCCTTGTTTGTAGCTCATTACTACCACCTTCTACCTCCTTGTTTCCACTTTCTACCTCCTCGTTTGTAGCTCATCACTACCACCTTCTACCTACTCATTTCCACTTTCTACCTCCTCGTTTCTAACTCATTACAACCACCTTCTACCTCCTCATTTCCACCTTTTAGCTCCTCGTTTGTAGCTCATTACTACCACCTTTTACCTCCTCATTTCCACATTTAACCTCCTTGTTTGTAGCTCATTACTACCACCTTCTACCTCCTTGTTTCCACTCTCTACCTCCTCGTTTGTAGCTCATTACTACCACCTTTTACCTACTCATTTCCACTTTCTACCTCCTCGTTTCTAACTCATTACTACCACCTTCTACCTCCTCATTTCCACCTTTTACCTCCTCGTTTGTAGCTCATTACTACCACCTTCTACCTACTCATTTCCACTTTCTACCTCCTCGTTTGTAGCTCATTACTACCACCTTTTACCTCCTCATTTCCCCATTTTACCTCCTTGTTTGTAGCTCATTACTACCACCTTCTACCTCCTTGTTTCCACTTTCTACCCCCTCGTTTGTAGCTCATTACTACCACCTTTTACCTACCATCTTTTACCACCTCATTTCCAGCTCATTACTACCACTATTTACCTCCTCATTTCCACTCTCTACCTCCTCCTTTGTAGCTCATTATTACCACCTTTTACCTCCTCATTTCCACGTTCTACCACCTCGTTTGTAGCTCATTACTACCACCTTTTACCTACTACCTTTTACCACCTAATTTCCAGCTCATTACTACCACTATTTACCTCCTCATTTCCACTCTCTACCTCCTCCTTTGTAGCTCATTACTACCACCTTTTACCTCCTCGTTTGTAGCTCATTACTACCACCTTTTACCTCCTTGTGCCTCATTTGGAGGTTTTGATCTCATAGTTATGAGTTCTTATTAATCTCCTAGTTGAGACTGACCATTTGCATATTTGATTTCTTGAGTGCAAAGGTGAAAATATGTGAGGATTTTTACTTTGATTGGGAAGAAGTGGCGCCACCCGGTGTACAAATATAGAAATGTCCAGTACTAAAGCAGTCCCTAACATCAGGAGGATGGCATGAATTCAGTTGAATATCAATCTTTCTTTTCATTCGGACACTTTTGGACGTTGGTTTATTTTAGCTGAGTTGACACTTGGGGGGGGGGGCAGATATTGTCATTCCAACATGATTTAAAAATCAATAAAAAAAATCAATGAAAATTCCATACGCCGTATTCCCATCGCTTGACGTGTTTATGCTTCACTTATTGTGCTTCATCTTCCAGCCTTGAGATTGGGCCCTTGAAAGCACCACGGTTGCTGCGAGAGGTTGATTTGGGGCGGATGGGGGGGGGGGGGCGACTCGGATACAAGTGTAGGCCAATAGATGCTAAGCTAGCCAAACACCGAGTGTAACATGTAATAAGACATCTCAGGACTCATTCCCTCCCTCGTGTGTACAATATGCTGACGGAGGATTGAACCCCCCCCCCCAGGCTAAAACGCAGCAGATGTTGTTGTTTCCCTGCTTCAACTCGCTAAACGTGCTCACGACGGCAAACAATCGTCTTTGATTGTCTGTCATCTTCCCAGACAAGCTGATAGCACCTTCCCATTTCGGGAAAAAATGGCAAAAAATCCACGGTTGCGGCCGTAATTAGCGCTCGGCGTGATGGAAATCCACCTACTTAAGTGTCGAGCTGACGCGGCGGCATTGACGGCGAGGTGAGGAGGTTAACTCGCTATTCAGACGTAATCACACGCTGTTAGCGCTGCTAGCGGGTCACTCCCGCCTTCCCGAAACGCTCCCGGCGCCGGCGTCTCATCAAATCCGGCTCGTAATTGACCCGCCCGTGTTCGTCCAAAAACGGGAGCGCCGTCTTATCGCTCTCGGCATATGAGTTTGCTTAACCTCATGACCTCAAATATCGTCCCGCCGAGCGAAACCTTGCATTAGCATTAGCATTAGCATTAGCATTAGCATTAGCAGTAGCATTAGCAATAGCAATAGCATTAGCATTAGCATTAGCATAGCATATTATAGCATAGCATATTATAGCATAGCATAGCATAGCATAGCATAGCATAGCATAATCAAACGTGAAATACAGCCAAATGCCTTAAAGATACGGATGATGTTTGGAGTGAGAATTTTCAAGACATTCCGACTTTGGGCTTATAATAACGGCGCCGGCAGAGGTTTCTAGCTTGTCAGGTTTCGACTTGTTAATGCTAAAAACATAAACTAAAGTTGTACTTCGCCACAGTCACCTGGGATAGGCTCCAGCTCATCCCGATGAGTACAAATCAGTCGAAATTCCCAAAGCGGTGACCACTTCCTGAATGTTTTTTATCCCCGGGTGGTGCGTCATTAGCATTAGTTTAACTAGCATTAGCTTGATTAGCTTGAATGTTCCCACTAAATGGAATCCATAACTCCAGCGGCTCGGAAGATGTTGGCGTGGTTTTTCCGTAATGCGGCGTGAACAGCAGGCGGCGGCGTTTTTCCCGCATCCAATTCAATCCCCTCTAATGACGGCGCGGATAAGCCGCAGGAATTCGATTAGCTGAAATGTGATTGGGGGTACGGAGCGAGGTGGAAGGACGCCAAGCACACGGGGGCGGCGGGGGGGGTTACTTGAGTCGGGTGCTAATAGGACGGCTTCGTGCGCACTTGAAGCAACATTATGACGGCGGGGGCCCCGGGGGGGGGGGGGGGGGGGCGCCTGGGGGGGTAATGGTCTGTCTGCTTGTTTCATTTGCTGTGACAAACAACAACATGAACGCTAATGGACGCCCATCCATCAACACACTCCACAGGCGGCCATGTTTTTCAGCGTGACCTCATGGCTTCGCATGGCTGCCAACTAACAGCCAATCACGCGAGGCCGTGCCTCCTCCCCCCCCACGCTGCAATTTTGTCTGACTTTGTGGATTATTTGGAGTCGTCGTTAACGATTAACGCGTGCTCAAACGTGTCGTTCCATGCGTGCGATCGCGACCGTCGCCTCCTTGCATCACAAGTCAGACTCGAAATCATGGCAGGAGCAAACAGTGCGAGTTGGGGGGGGGGGTAGCGTTCCCTCGGCAGATGGATCAGACGGCTTAGCGGGCGAGAAAACATAAAAAGGCATATAGAGAGAGGAAGAGCAGCGATGGGAGAAGGATGGAAGACATCCAGTATTTGCAAGTCCAAGCAGGAAGCCATCTTGGATGAGGCGTGAGTTTCTGTCATGTCCGCAGAGACAGGAAGTCCCCAAAGCACAATGGACACGTGTTCATGTGGCGTACATCCACCAGGGATTCTCCTCGTTCGCAAGCCAGCAGCACTCCAGATCAGATCGGAAGGAATATTCCTCCTGCAAGGGTGGAGGATGCCTGACGGGAAAAGTACAAAGTAAGGATGCACGGGACAATGTCAGGGAATATTCAAACAGCTCAAATGTATTCAAAGCCCTCCAATCAGGTGAGCGAATCAAGCACTCCTTTCGTTGTAACGTCTCCAGAGACCCGGGGATCAAACCCAAAACCTCATCAGCCAACTCAAACGGTGTGGTGCCAGAAACCTCCATGGAGCCATACCGGCTGTTTGGAGCGTGTGCCCAAATACAGTGCACCTTGCTGGGCCACAGCAGGTGGCTTCCCCCCCTCTATACTCTGGTTCTCCTGGTAGTAGTCATGTAGTAGTATCCATGTCATGGTATTCCTGGTAGTAGTCATGTACTAGTAGTCATGTCATGGTATTCCTGGTAGTAGTCGTGTATTAGTAGTCATGTCATGGTATTCCTGGTAGTAGTCATGTACTAGTAGTCATGTCATGGTATTCCTGGTAGTAGTCGTGTATTAGTAGTCATGTCATGGTATTCCTGGTAGTAGTCATGTACTAGTAGTCATGTCATGGTATTCCTGGTAGTAGTCATGTACTAGTAGTTATCTTGTGGTATTCCTGGTAGTAGCCATGTCATGGTATTCCTGGTAGTAGTCATGTACTAGTAGTCATGTCATGGTATTCCTGGTAGTAGTCATGTACTAGTAGTCATGTCATGGTATTCCTGGCAGTAGTCATGTACTAGTAGTCATGTCATGGTATTCCTGGTAGTAGTCATGTCATGGTATTCCTGGTGGTAGTCATGTACTAGTAGTCATGTCATGGTATTCCTGGTAGTAGTCATGTCATAGTATTCCTGGTAGTAGTCATGTACTAGTAGTCATGTCATGGTATTCCTGGCAGTAGTCATGTACTAGTAGTCATGTCATGGTATTCCTGGTAGTAGTCATGTACTAGTAGTCATGTCATGGTATTCCTGGTAGTAGTCATGTACTAGTAGTCATGTCATGGTATTCCTGGTAGTAGTCATGTACTAGTAGTCATGTCATGGTATTCCTGGTAGTAGTCATGTACTAGTAGTCATTTCATGGTATTCCTGGTAGTAGTCATGTCGTGGTATTCCTGGTAGTAGTCATGTACTAGTAGTCATGTCATGGTATTCCTGGTAGTAGTCATGGACTAGTAGTCATGTCATGGTATTCCTGGTAGTAGTCATGTACTAGTAGTCATGTCATGGTATTCCTGGTAGTAGTCATGTACTAGTAGTCATGTCATGGTATTCCTGGTAGTAGTCATGTACTAGTAGTCACGTCATGGTATTCCTGGTAGTAGTCATGTGATGGTATTCCTGGTAGTAGTCATGTACTAGTAATCATGCCATGGTATTCCTGGTAGTAGTCATGTACTAGTAGTCATGTCATGCTATTCCTGGTAGTGGTCACGTACTAGTAGTCATTTCATGGTATTCCTGGTAGTAGTCATGTACTAGTAGTCATGTCATGGTATTCCTGGTAGTAGTCATGTACTAGTAGTCATGTCATGGTATTCCTGGTAGTAGTCATGTCATAGTATTCCTGGTAGTAGTCATGTACTAGTAGTCATGTCATGGTATTCCTGGTAGTAGTCATGTACTAGTAGTCATGTCATGGTATTCCTGGTAGTAGTCATGTACTAGTAGTCATGTCATGGTATTCCTGGTAGTAGTCATGTCGTGGTATTCCTGGTAGTAGTCATGTCGTGGTATTCCTGGTAGTAGTCATGTCGTGGTATTTCCTGGTAGTAGTCATGTACGAGTAGTCAAGTCATGGTATTCCTGGTAGTAGTCATGTACTAGTAGTCATGTCATGGTATTCCTGGTAGTAGTCATGTACTAGTAGTCATGTCATGGTATTCCTGGTAGTAGTCATGTACTAGTAGTCATGTCATGGTATTCCTGGTAGTAGTCATGTACTAGTAGTCATGTCATGGTATTCCTGGTAGTAGTCATGTGATGGTATTACTGGTAGTAGTCATGTCATGGTATTCCTGGTAGTAGTCATGTGATGGTATTCCTGGTAGTAGTCATGTGATGGTATTCCTGGTAGTAGTCATGTACTAGTAGTCATGTCATGGTATTCCCAGTATTGGGACCAAGTACTCCAATGTGTGTATTTCATGTCATCACTGCCTTGCGTGCTTTGCCACCTGTCGCCGTTCTTCCCGGCATCTTCTCGGCTGTGACGGACATGTGAGCTGCCGAGAGCCAGGCGGCCGAGGTCGAAGGTCACACATCTCCTTCCCCGGTGGAGGTCTCCCTCATCATCCTTGTCCTCCTGTTTGTCCTCCTCCAGATGCCAAGAAGCAGAAGAAAGAAGGCAAGAAGCGAGAGCGCGGCCAAATGGACTGATGGCGAGGAGGATGAGGATGGCGAAGCGAGCGGAGGAGGACGACGACGATGACGATGACGATGAAGACTATTCCAAGGTGTCCTGTAGTATCGGAGGGCGGTAGCAGACGTCGGCACGTCCAGATGTTAACTGGTAGTCAAACCAAGACGCTGTACATGACCTTTAACCTTTTAACCCCTCTTTTCTTTGATCGGTTTATTCCCGGTACCTCAGTTTGTTGACTTTGTAATCCCGATTAACGTCAGCTAACCCCCCCCCCCCCCACCCCACCCCCCACCTCTCTTCCCTGAAGGAATAAATAATAAAAAACAGATTTCAAACATTTTTATTTCTGTTATCATTTCCATCCTGAAAGAATATGGCACCATCGAAGCACAAACATGAGAAATGAATAGCATCGCTACTCTACAGGGGGCGCTGTCCAGGGTGGGAAGACAGGGGGGGGTCGGGGTCGGGGACGGGTAGTCATTGTAGATATCAGCTATTAAACAGGCATATTATGTACATTAGTGTATATACTGTATAGTTCCATATATAGATTTCCGTATTTACAAACAACCAAGCCACACGTCACAGGAAAACAACACAAACAGGAAAAACAAGCGGCAGGCGTTCTTTTGCCCCCCCTAGTGTCCAATGTTGGCGGTGTTTTGCAAAACCATGCCCACAGACCAAAAAAAAAAAAAAAAAAAACACCACTAAAGCGTTTATATACAAAAAAATTAAAGCGATTTTAGAAAAATTGAAAGTGAAAATAGTCCACCGAGTCTTTGGAAGCTTGTTTGTTCGACTCTCACTGTCTTGTGCCATTTCGGGAATAAACCCCCAACCAAAAACCGAAAACCCACACCCACACCCACGCCCACAAACGCACCGCATAATAATGACGACGTTGAAGGAGCTCAGAGCCAAACAAACACACAAGAGCAGTTAGCATTCCCGCTAAGGCACTTTAAAAAAAATAACTGCTCGGTACAATCTTCCGATAAGAGTCGTGTTTTGGACACCTTGTCTCCTTTCCTACGTCCTATGTGTCCTTCTTGTGCACCCCTATAAGAAAGAGGTGGAGCCCTTTGACTTCAAGCCGTGTGAAAAGGAGCCCGATTGGCTCTGACGGCACATTAATGATCACATGACAATTTTGAAAATTTCGCATCATGGAACGTGGCTAAGTGGTTAGCAGCTAAGGCCTGGTTGATTTGGCACCGCCCACTTCAAGGGTCAGAGTTCAAACCACCCTCAGCAGCAAATGGCCGCCAATGCACTAGCTACAAGGATCTCGCTTTGAAGCTCATTAAAGTCCACGTTGCTAAACGCGCTCAAAGAAGTGCAATCGAGCGCAACAAAAAGGCTAATTTGGCCTCCTGGTCGGCGGAATAATGCGGATTGTTGTCACCGAATGGATGAAAAGGTGAGTTTACTTCCGGTGCTGAGCATGAACGCGCTCTAGCTGAGCATGTAATGAGCTAATGTTTCACAAAACGTGTACAGCCTGAAGGACGCCAATGGAGCGTGGGGCGCTCACTAATGGACGTCATGCGGCCCGGGTGGGGTGGCGACACTTTCATACACTTTCATACTCACAATATACATGTTAAATATGTGACCGATTAGATCATACGGAACGATACGATGTACCAAAACGCTGCACGATGAGGGGAAGCGCACGCTAACATGACCAGCAGCTGATGTGCTAAAAGTGTGCCTTTGACCTCCATGGACTTATAGGGGCTTTTCGTAGCATGTACCCAGAGACAGTGCACCTTTCTGGGCCACAGTTGGCGGCTTCTCCCCCTCTGGTGGTGGTAGTCACGTGGTAGTCGTAATGTCGTGGTATTTCATTACGATTCATCAACACAACGTCACATCTGAATGATTGACATCTCATTCGGAATTTTTCAACCAAAATAAATTCGATTTCCGCTTGTGAGTTTCAGATTGATTAGTTGAGCGGAAATCGAGTGGAAAGACGCGACAGGAAGTTGTCATCACAGGGAGTTCCTGCGTCATGGGTCATGGTTTCTGGTAGAAACCGCCACCCCACACAACCACCCCCAAGCCCAAAGGATGGACTCGCACTTTGTTTGTCGTCGGTACGAAACCAAGCCGCTGGAGACAACGGCAAAGGTAAGACACCATTGATATTGTCATAAATCATAAATGCTGATTCTTGTACTGTTCATGGTCTGCGTGTGTAGTGGGTTCCAGCATGGCCGATGTGGAACTCATGGAAGCCATGTCGGTTACGAAACATTGCATCATGGGAGTCGCGATGATGATGACTACGGATTGTTATGACCGTAGCTATATGTATAAACCATCGACATAGACGCCGCATGTCAACGTCGCCGCCATATTGGATGGCTGTAAATTAATACAATAGTAGTCATGTCGTGGTATTCCTGGTGGTAGTCATGTCATGGTATTCCTGGTAGTGGTCATGTACTCGTAGTCATTTCATGGTATTCCTGGTAGTAGTCATGTCATGGTATTCCTGGTAGTGGTCATGTACTAGTAGTCATGTCATGGTATTCCTGGTAGTAGTCATGTCATGGTATTCCTGGTAGTGGTCATGTACTCGTAGTCATTTCATGGTATTCCTGGTAGTAGTCATGTCATGGTATTCCTGGTAGTGGTCATGTACTAGTAGTCATGTCATGGTATTCCTGGTAGTGGTCATGTACTAGTAGTCATTTCATGGTATTCCTGGTAGTGGTCATGTACTAGTAGTGATTTCATGGTATTCCTGGTAGTAGTCATGTCATGGTATTCCTGGTAGTGGTCATGTACTCGTAGTCATTTCATGGTATTCCTGGTAGTAGTCATGTCATGGTATTCCTGGTAGTGGTCATGTACTAGTAGTCATGTCATGGTATTCCTGGTAGTGGTCATGTACTAGTAGTCATGTCATGGTATTCCTGGTAGTGGTCATGTACTAGTAGTCATTTCATGGTATTCCTGGTAGTAGTCATGTCATGGTATTCCTGGTAGTGGTCATGTACTAGTAGTCATGTCATGGTATTCCTGGTAGTAGTCATGTACTAGTAGTCATGTCATGGTATTCCTGGTAGTAGTCATGTACTAGTATCCATGTCCTGGTATTCCTGGTGGTAGTCATGTCATTTTTTTTTAAATTAATACAAGTCAACGTTAACATTGTTTAACATACTTGGGAATACTACCACCTGATCGGAATTGCGTTTGGTGCCAGTTTCCCAAGTCCATGGATGCACGTGGGAACGTATAAACAAGAGGGTTTGTTGACAAAAATGTTCTTTATGAAAGTACATTGACTTGTATGCCCCATCCAATATGGCGGCCAGGTAAGTACCTCGGACTATTATCGAAGCTAGCTAAACACAACATACCATGCTAGTAGCCCTTTTGTTTTCGATAAAGATCAGCAGCTCGTCAAGCTGTGATCCATAGTCAACTCCAAACTCGGAGTGTGCAACCACGCATCAACACACACACACACGCACACACATGCACACGCACACACGGAGGCGCTATCGATCCAGCGCACACTCACACATGCACGCTAATAAGCTCTGAGCTCCGACCGTATCTGCTTATTTGACAGCACACATAAATATGTTATTAGCCCCGCCTTAGCAAACATCCAGATTTGTGTCAACAAAACAAAGTCGGGCAGAACAATCGCTGATGCATCTTTTGACTGCTAGCTTGCAACCTGCTAGCGCATGCGCCGAAAATTGAAACATTGAGAAAAAACATGGAGAACCATGACCTTGAACGTTAAAGGTCCCGTTTTGTAGTTTATTCCTATGAGTCTGACTTGTGTGTTTAGTCTTAACGCTAATGATGCTAATGATGCTAATGTCTGTTGGGTACTCGATCCACCTTTTGCAGACACCCTGTACCTCTGCACTTGTCCGACATCATAAATGCCATACATGACGTAGGACGATGGAGGACACAAACGTTAGCAATACTAGCATAGCTATGTGAGCTACAAAGCTAACGTGATCGTCACAACGGCAAGCTAATGCAAGGTTAGCTTGTTTGATGAAAAAAACCCAAAATGATCAAACATACAGACTGATGACCTTGTTTTAAGACGTGTAGTGAAGCCTCCTTTTGTTTACACTTTTAACCCGCCGGTTTCAACCAGTCCAACGCTTCTCCTCGGGTTTGAATCGAAGCCTGCAGAACGACTGTCAAAAGCGCCACTCGGACTTTGATCGGGGTCAGTGGAACCCACCCGGTTCAACCACCCCAGCGTTTGGACCCGGGTTCCAACCAAAGTCCGAGGGGTGAGAGAGCTAGCTCCAACATCATAGATGCCATACATGACGTCGGACGATGTAACATGATGGACAGGGACAGGAGGACATAAACGTTAGCAATGCTAGCATAGCTATGCGAGCTACAGTGCTAACATGATCGTGACGACGGCAAGCTAATGCAAGGATAGCCTGTTTGCTGAAAAAAGCAAAATGATCAAACAATACAGACTGATGACCTTGTTTTAAGACGTGTAGTGAAGCCTCCTTTTTTTTTACACTTGTAACCCGCCGATTTCAACCAGTCCAACGCTTCTTTTCGGGTTCGAACCGAGGTCTGCAAAACGACAATAAAAAGCGCCACTCAAAGGTTTAGATCCGCATAGCCACTGCCACCAAAACCGCACTTTGATCAGGGTCAGTGTAACCCACCCGGTTCAACCACCCCAGCGTTTGGACCTCGGTTCCAATCAAAATCCGCAGAACGAACGAGGGGTGAGAGAGCTAGCCGTTGAGCGAAAAGGCCAGTCTGTCAACCGGACAGACTCGGTTTCGGTTTCAAGGACGAGTTTCGGTTTCGGTTTCTAGCTACAGGCGGGTCAAGTCCACGAGGAAGGAAGTTTTTCCTCCGTAATGGGGGACCTAAAAGCGGCCTCATTGCAGCTAGCTAGCTAGAATCGACCTAATGAGGATGAAAACCAGTTTTAATGTCGTCCGTGCGGTCAGGGGTGCGCTGTGATGTAGCGTGGAACACAAAGAGTACTTTGTACACTTATCGACAAGTATTGTCACTGAACCGAATACCCGTTACGAAGTATTTCAATTCAGGCAGCCCTATTGTCCCAGTGTGAAGTTGTCGTGGTGCGCTAGCTGCTCCTTTGGAGTCCCGGCTAACTGATGCGCGGCGGATAGAACGGCCATTCACACAACACGCACACACATCTCTATCTGGCCGAGCGAATGTTCTTGTACTGGCACAGCAGGAGGTGCTTGAAGGTCTTCTTGAAGGTGACGTTGCAGAGGGCGTAGCAGGCGGGGTTGATGGTGCTGTTGATGTAGCAAAGCCAGTACCCCAGCGTCCACACCGTGCTGGGGACGCAGCTGGAGCAGAAGGTGTTGATGAGGACCATGACGTTGTACGGCGTCCACGTGGCCACGAACGCCACCAGGATCGCCATGATGGTGCGCGTCACTTTCTTCTCCCGCGACGGCGCCGCTTTCTTCTTCTTGTTGGGCGGCTGCTTGGTCATCTTGACGATCTTGCGGGCCACGTGGTTCTGCCGCTCAGACGCGGGGACTATTTCCACGGTGGCGTTGGAAGGCGTGTAGCAGTCACCTTTGGGGGATTTAGCCTTGATTTTGATGCAGGTTAGCTTGGAACCGCCCGCCTTGGCGCGCTGGCGAGGAAGAGACTGGTTGGTGTCGGCGCTGGAGTTGGCCGCAGAGGGCGCCGCTTCTTCGTCCTTCGTGTTGGACGCGGCAACGCTGCCCGAAGTGGAATCATTGGAGCTTTCCTTCTCTTCTCCGGGAGCGCAGACGTCCCTTGTTGCGTCGTCGCCTTCGGTTTCGGCGTCATTCGTAGTCGAAGTCGGAGCTTTTCCGTTCTGCATGCGGCCGTCGTGTTGGTTTACGGTATCGTCGGCGTTCCGGGTCTGGGAGCAACCGACGTTCTCGCCGGGTATGTTGTTGTTGTTGGGTGTCCGTTGAGCGGGCGACAGGGGCTCGGCGTTGCCTCCCGACGGTTTTCGGTTCTCCTTCTTCACGCGGCTCTTGCTCGCCCTGGAGATCTGCCAGTAGAGCTGAATCATGATGATGACGGGCAAGTAGAAAGCGGCGATGGCCGTGCCGAACGTGACGGCGGCGTTGGAGAAGAACTGAATGTAGCACTCCTTCTCAGGCACTGTCCGCCCACCCACGATGAACTGCCAAAAGAGGATGGCGGGCGCCCACAGGATGAAAGACAGCACCCAGGCGGCGGCGATCATCATCCCCGCCATTTTGGTGGTCCTCTTGACCGGGTAGCTGAGCGGCTTCGTGACGCAGAAGTATCTGTCGAAGCTTATGATGAGAAGGTTCATAACGGACGCGTTGCTGACCACGTAGTCCAGTGCCAGCCACAGGTCACAGACCACCGGGCCCAGAGGCCAGTACCCGATGACGATGTAGACCGTGTACAAGTTCATGGAACACAGTCCAATAATTAAGTCGGCGCACGCCAGACTGAAGAGAAAATAATTGTTGACCGTCTGCAAGTTCCTGTTGACTTTGATGGACAGCATGACCAGGATGTTTCCGATCACAGTGACCAGACTGAGGGACCCGGCCACCAACACGATGAACACCACCTCCACCGTCTTGTAGGCGCTCTCGCTCTCCTCCGCGGCGTCGGTGTCGTTGCCGTCCGAGGCGTTCCAGTACGTGAAGTTGAATGCATCCATGGCATCTGCTCCTGGTTGGCGACGCCTCCTACTCACGCCGAACCTGCAGGCGAGAACAAAGAGCATTTGGAACCAGGCGAAGATGAGATATTCATGAAGGTGCTGTCACATTAGCGTGGAACTATTCCGCTTAGTGCTTCCTTAACATGTGTTTGATAATCAGTCTGGCTTGTATTTGCTGTCAGAGATGAAAACGCTGAGAAATTGTTGCGTGGCGAAGGTCCCTCAAACGCATCTGTCAGCTCATTGAAAGGCCAAATTCTTTCTCTGCTTTATTTTCAGCCGCAGGAGTGGATTCTTGGGCACTGAATGGAAAGACCTTTACTGGGTAACAAATCCTGCTAAATTTAGCCGAGGAATGCTTGAGACGGGACAAACTGGGTCGGGACCCCGGCTTCAGACTCCAACCCAAACAATGCTAATGTCATGAAGCCATGCACTGTCTAATGGAGGGAAATGCAAAATATAGTCATGGTTTAATTTCATTTGAACATGCATCAGATTACAATTGAATGCATCCCATAATAAGTTCCCAGTTCCACATGTCCAAAAGGAGTAGGAAGAAGCAAAGCTTATTAAATCCTACCCCTCCATCTTTTACAATCAGTAACTGTTGCATTTGTTCACTTCCTGCTTTCCTAATATAATTAAAGATTTATTTTTATTTTTATTTTTATTTTTATTTTTATTTTTATTTTTATTTTTATTTTTATTTTTATTTTTATTTTTATTTTTATTTTTATTTTTATTTTTAACGTAGTCCAAGTCCTTGTTTACTTCCTGCTTCCCTAATATAATTCAAGATTTTTATTTTTATTTTTTAACATAGTCCTAGTCCTTGTTCACTTCCTGCTTTCCTAATATAATTCAAGATTTTTATTTTTATTTTTTAACATGGCCCTAGTCCTTGTTCACTTCCTGCTTTCCTAATATATAATTAAAGATTTTTATTTTTTAACATGGTCCTAGGCCTTGTTCACTTCCTGCTTTCCTAAAATAATTAAAGATTTTTATTTTTATTTTTCAACATAGTCCTAGTCCTTGTTCACTTCCTGCTTTCCTAATATATAATTAAAGATTTTTACTTTTATATTTTAACATAGTCCTAGTCCTTGTTCACTTCCTGCTTTCCTAATATAATTAAAGATATTTATATTTATTTTTAACGCAGTCCTAGTGCTTGTTCACTTCCTGCTTTCCTAATATAATTAAAGATTTTTATTTTATTTATTTATTTTTATTTCTGAGTATATTGAGTATTTTCAAGCATTGCACACTCGGTGTGACGTTGTTGCCTCGTTCTTCACCCTTCGCTTATCAGCAGTCCCTAATGGTGACGTCGGGGCAGGGTGCTAAGCCGTGCTAATCCCCATAAAATGTTTAAGTCCGAGTGATTTATGCCGCCAAATGGCAACAATACAAATGGGACACACTTGAGGACAAATGGATTAGAGCGGCGTCGTACCTCAGCCCCACGGGTGGCCCGCCTTCCGTGCACCTTCCCGCTGCCCCCGTTGAGCCTCAGACTAGACTCTGCAGAGACCAAGCAAGTCCTAGCGCTCATGTCGAAAGCTCCGACTCGGAGCGATCGCCCGGGGAGAGAGGGGAGCGGCGACTATCTTAGCGTTAGCTATCAATCATGCGGCTGCCGCCCGCTGCGTTGTGGACGCAACCTCATCATGACGGCCGCCTTTTGACTGATGAACATAAGGTGCCAGGCAACTTCCTGTCCGACTCAAACGCCTAAATGGCTTCTTTTGTCTTCTGCGCTGCCACGGGACAATGGCAATAAATGAGCTTCATTACCGTTCTTGTTGCCACCGACATGTCTCTGCTCACTCGAGCTGAAAATTGCTTAGAGAGGGAGCAGAAAAAGGCCACCTATGCCCCCCCCCACCCCGCCCCCCATACCTATCTTTTGTACTTTTGTAAAGAGAGGGAAATAGTAGCCAAACAACAAAAGTGGCTTTTAATTTGATGCCACTTAAACGGGTCAGCGGTTCTGCCGAGGACACGCAACAGGTGGCGCTTGTCGCCGTGATTTGGGAGCAGCTGTGTTGCAGGCCATCCTGGCTCCATCTGATGTAAACTGCATCCCCACGGGGGGGGGGGGCGGGACACGGGGGCATCTCCTGATTTCCATCATGATACGCATTTTCATCATCGGCGGCGGCGGCAACACTTTCCGTACAGAATGAATGACCAGAATGACCAGAATGTCATCATTGCGGCGCTACAGCTGGGACATTGAGAGGGGGGGCACAGGGGGGGGGTGTTCATAGATCCGCTTAGGATTCTCCCAATCATGTCTCAAAGTTAGGTTGCAAGGACAAGTTGGTTACTAAGCCCGACTATGAAAAAACTCCCCCATGGATTTCCATGAAACTTGTCGCCACGTATAGCAAGAACTCATTAGACCCTACCCCTAAACCCTAACCCAATAAAACACTAAGACCCTAACCCTAACCCAATAAAACACTAAGACTCTACCCCTAAACCCTAACCCAATAAAACACTAAGATCCAAACCCTAACCCAATAAAACACAAAGACCCTAACCCAATAAAACACTAAGACCCTACCCCTAAACCCCAACCCAATAAAACACTAAGACCCTAACCCTAACCCAATGAAACACTAAGACCCTACCCCTAAACCCGAACCCAATAGAACACTAAGACCCTACCCCTAAACCCAAACGCAATAAAACACTAAGACCCTACCTCTAACCTAATAAAACACTAAGACCCTAACCCAATAAAACACTAAGACCCTAACCCAATAAAACACTAAGACCCTAACCCTAACCCAATAAAACACTAAGACCCTAACCCTAACCCAATAAAACACTAAAACCCTAACCCAATAAAACACTAAGACCCTAACCCAATAAAACACTAAGACCCTACCCCTAAACCCTAATCCAATAAAACACTAAGACCCTAACCCAATAAAACACGAAGACCCTACCCCTAAACCCTAATCCAATAAAACACAAAGACCCTACCCCTAAACCCTAACCCAATAAAACACTAAGACCCTACCCCTAAACCCCAACCCAAGAAAACACTAAGACCCTAACCCAATAAAACACTAAGACCCTACCCCTAAACCCCAACCCAATAAAACACTAAGACCCTAACCCAATAAAACACTAAGACCCTACCCCTAAACCCGAACCCAATAGAACACTAAGACCCTACCCCTAAACCCAAACGCAATAAAACACTAAGACCCTACCTTTAACCTAATAAAACACTAAGACCCTACCCCTAACCTAATAAAACACTAAGACCCTAATCCTAAACCCTAACCCAATAAAAAACGAAGACCCTACCCCTAAACCCCAACCCAATAAAACACTAAGACCCTACCCCTAAACCCTAACCCAATAAAACACTAAGACCCTAACCCAATAAAACACTAAGACCCTACCCCTAAACCCTAACCCAATAAAACACTAAGACCCTAACCCAATAAAACACTACGACCCTACCCCTAAACCCCAACCCAATAAAACACTAAGACCCTAACCCAATAAAACACTAAGACCCTAAGCCCTAAATCCTAACCCTATAAAACACTAAGACCCTAAGCTCTAAACTCCCCCCAAGCCTCATGTCCCCTTTTTAGCAAGGCATGATCCAAGTGAACATCAAAGCACCAAATTAGGAGATGTTTGTGGTCACCAGGATCCTTTTTTTCCTTCCAATTTGTGAAAAGCCGGCAGCTTCTCTCCCAAATCCCAAAGCGACTCTGAGGACCAACAGTCTTTTGGCTCCCCGTCAATGAGATGTTATCCAGACTGTGGACCGTGTACACTGACGACAAGGTTTTGTTACGGTGGAAAGAAGCCAGAAAAAGTAGTAAAGTTGTTCCCCGGGGGTGTGGGGTGGGGGCGGTGTGGGGGGTGGATGTCCTCCAGCATCCTGTCAGACAACACGGAGGCGGAACACAAAGGTAGCGGGAAAGGCTGCGGATGGAAAAAGGATGTGTGGCGGCTGTCTAAATATTTATGTTGTATCTCTGCAGGAATCTGGTCAGACCGACCCCCCGCAAACCCCGACCCCGGGGGTGGGCGGGGGTTGGGGCAGGTACCCCTGACATGGAAATGAATGCAAATCCATGCATCCATTTTCCATGCCGCTTATCCCGACTCGGGTCTGAATGCAAATCAGTAATTATATCTCGCCCGCCGAAGATGCGGATCGTTGTCATGTCGCCATGTTTAATTTCCTGCCTGTCGCGCGCCCTCGCGTCACAACGTTTTCCGCGGAGTGCCACCTCCCCTTTGCCAGATACTCCATCTCGCAGCCGGGGCTGGAAGCGCTGTCAGAAAGAAGCTGTGCTAACGTGCTAAGTCGGCGACTCAAACATTCCCGGGAGAACCCGCAAGTGGGTTGGGATCTCACTGCTGCTTACATGTTGTTGTGACGTTCCGTTACGGCAGACCTGGGCGCTCTACAGAGAGCCAGCATTCCCAAGGAGACTTTATCACAGCTAAACTGAAATTGATATTCCGGCCATCTGGGAAAAATGACATGTCGTTCCGACCTCTGTTACGTGAAAGACACACTTTGGAACGGCGCTGTCAGAGAAGAGAAGGACGAAAAGATGATGGTTCTCCTCGCGTCTGTTTTTCCTTTAATTAGCAGCGTTCCATAAAGTCAAAGATAATGGCTTCTCCGGAGAAGACATCTGCTACCTTCACCTGCAGCAATCTCCGTCTCCGTGCCGACTTTCCGTATCAGATTTCCGATATCGGCACAGAAATGGCAGCTGCTAATAGCAACTCCCGGCGACATTCCAAACTTTTGTAAACATCTCCTCTTTTGGCTCCTCCTTGGCTGGAGCTTCAGGACGTTATTCAGCACCACTCCAAGGACGTTAGCTCGGAACAAATCAACACAACGGCAACACTTGCCAAATTCCTGCAGTCATATGGAAGACAGCAATGCGCCTCGTGTGCTGCGCCGATGCCCAATTCCCCCGGAGTTTGAATACATTTACTTCCTTGTCCCGGAGAATATGTGAAAGAGAATACACAAGATTGTGTCTTTCAGGCGTGGAACGCCGCCTTGCTTCGGTGAACTCCAAGGAAATGGAGCTCTCAGCTTGGTCGGAACGCCGTCATGTCCGACATAATGTGTCCACGTTACGGGTCCACATAATGGGATCTTCCCATTGTTGCCGCCCCTTAAGATGGATGTTTACCGCACGTTGGCTATTGTGTGTCGCCTTTGGGACTCGCCCGCTTCTTCTCTCATGCATGCCAATGAGTCTCTGCTGCCTCATTATGGGATGCATGCACAATGCCGAATCCGGGCTGCCTTGTGACGCGACGTCAGGGATGTGTTCGGGAAAGACGACGAGCCTTCTACTCCTGAACCGCTGCACACCAAAGAGGGAAAATTGGCCAAAAAACGCACCCCTGCTGTGTTGCCTGCGCTATTGTTTTTCCTGTTTTTAAGCGCACAGCCCAAAGTAGCGTATTTTCTGGAATAAAAGTCGCTCCGGAATATAATACGGAATATTAATGTAGAATTAGGTAGAAAAAAACATACATAAGTCACACTGGAGTATAAGTCGCATTTCATTCAGTCATTTTCTAGCCAATCACAGGGCACATATAGACAAACAAAAATTCTTCGGGCGAGCCAGCCAATCACAAGGTACATATAGACAAACGACCATTTTCCGGGCGAGCCAGCCAATCACAGGGCACATATAGACAAACAACCATTCTTCGGGCGAGCCAGCCAATCACAGGCCACATATATACAAACGACCATTCTTCGGGCGAGCCAGCCAATCACAAGGTACATATAGACAAACGACCATTTTCCGGGCGAGCCAGCCAATCACAGGGAACATATAGACAAACGACCATTTTCCGGGCGAGCCAGCCAATCACAGGGAACATATAGACAAACAACAATCCTTCGGGCGAGCCAGCCAATCACAGGGCACATATAGACAATCATTCTTCGGGCGAGCCAGCCAATCACAGGGCACATATAGACAAACGACCATTCTTCGGGCGAGCCAGCCAATCACAGGGAACATATAGACAAACAACCATTCTTCGGGCGAGCCAGCCAATCACAGGCCACATATATACAAACGACCATTCTTCGGGCGAGTCAGCCAATCACAAGGTACATATAGACAAACGACCATTTTCCGGGCGAGCCAGCCAATCACAGGGCACATATAGACAAACAACCATTCTTCGGGCGAGCCAGCCAATCACAGGCCACATATATACAAACGACCATTCTTCGGGCGAGCCAGCCAATCCCAGGGCACATATAGACAAACAAAAATTCTTCGGGCGAGCCAGCCAATCACAAAGCACATATGGATAAACAAAAATTCTTCAGGCAAGCCAGCCAATCACAAGGCACATATAGACAAACGACCATTCTTCGGGCGAGCCAGCCAATCCCAGGGCACATATAGACAAACAACCATTCTTCGGACGAGCCAGCCAATCACAGGGCTCATATGGACAAACAACGATTCTTCGGGCGAGCCAGCCAATCACAGGGCACATATAGACAAACAACCATTCTTCGGGCGAGCCAGCCAATCCCAGGGCACATATAGACATATAGCCCATGTTTGGAAAGTTAGCCAATCCTCCTGCTCCTCCTGCTTCTGTTGGCAAGTCTAAATTGTCTTAATGGCGGCAACCCCCCCCTTGGCCCGCCAACTCCCCGAAGGCTCCGCCTGCCTGCAACGCATCTCGGAGGCTGGCGCTCGCCCTTGATGGAAAGCCGGCGCTCATTAAGATAGCGGCCGATAGCAAAAAAAATGGAGAAAAGGGAATGAGAAAAAAGGGGAAGAGATAAAGTGGGTGCCGGTTGGATTGGTTCCACATCATTGTTTCACCGGCCGCCCCCCCTCCCTACCCCGTGTCCCCCTGCGATTCACAGCAAAAGCCACAAAGCGAATGTTGCCCTTGGACAGGTTGTCCTCACACGGAAGCAGGAAGAAAGCAACGTTGCTTTTGTTGACATCTTTAAAACGCATCCGAGCGCGACGTTACCAGATGGCGCGGCGACACCGCCGTCAATCAGGAGCGGCCGCCACCGTCCGAGGCGCTAATCTTAGCCCGCTGACGCCGGCTGAAAGTAAAAGCTGACAGAACGGTAATCTGGAGTCAACCTTTAAAAGCCTGATGGCCCGTCAAAGCATCGTGGCGACGGGACGCACTTAAGGTTCCTAAATCCGTCACCGTTTGTCTGGTTTATCCTCCGACGAGGAGATTAGCATCGGAATAATGTAGCAGCTGTCAGGATGATTTTCATCCTGTTATTAAGACTCCTGGCGCTTTTAGAGGAGAAAAACTCTGCAAATTTAATTTCAAAGATCTGTGATGCAACGACACTCCCAACGCCGCTGATGGGAAGTACAAGGAAACGTTAACGATCACGCTGTACGGACAGACAGGCGTCATGGCGGACCACTTGTGGATCGGGTACGGGAACAGAGGCACATTTCCCACGCAGACGTTAGCCACGTTTACATGAGGAGTTTTTCTCTCTCCGAATGACCTTTCCGAAAGCAATGGTATCCATGGAAAGGAATATTCCAATGGCGTGTCTACATGCGCCGCTATAATCAACCAGAATAGTCAATGGGGCATGCCCAGTAAAACGTAAACATCAACATCACGTGATACCGACTTCCTCCAGTTTTTCTTTCACTTGTCTCTGTGGCAGCAGGCTAGCTACGAGTAGACTAGGGACCAGCAGGCTAGCTACTAGCAGGCTAGCTACTAGCAGGCTAATGACTAGCAGGCTAGTGACTAGCAGGCTAGCGACTAGCAGACTAGCAACCAGCATAATAGCGACTAGCAGGCTAATGACTAGCAGGCTAGCAACTAGCAGGCTAGCAACTAGCAGGCTAATGACTAGCAGGCTAGCAACTAGCAGGCTAATGACTAGCAGACTAGCAACTAGCAGGCTAGCGACTAGCAGGCTAGCGACTAGCAGGCTAGCAACCAGCAAGCTAGTGACTAGCAGGCTAGTGACTAGCAGGCTAGCGACTACCAGGCTAGCGACTAGCAGGCTAGCGACTAGCGGGCTAATGACTAGCAGGCTAGCGACTAGCGGGCTAATGACTAGCAGGCTAGCGACTAGCAGACTAGCGACTAGCAGGCTAGCAACTAGCAGGCTAATGACTAGCAGGCTAGCAACTAGCAGGCTAATGACTAGCAGGCTAGCAACTAGCAGGCTAGCGACTAGCAGGCTAGCGACTAGCAGGCTAGCAACCAGCAGGCTAGCGACTAGCAGGCTAATGACTAGCAGGCTAGTGACCAGCAGGCTAGCGACTAGCAGGCTAGCTACTAACATACTAGCGACCAGCAGGCTAGCGACTAGCAGGCTAGCGACTAGCAGGCTAGCGACCAGCAGACTAGCGACCAGCAGGCTAGCGACCAGCAGGCTAGCGACCAGTAGGCTAGCGACTAGCAGGCTAGTGACTAGCTTTAGCATACACTGGTGCCTCAGGCTGCTAGCCAAAGCTAACGCTATGCTGGAGCTTTTACTTTTGGATGTGACATCAATGCACCCAGGAAGGACGTTATTCCAAAATACTCCAAGTGATACCTCACTCGGATTGGGGAAAGGAATATTCCACCCCTGTGAATCCGATTATATATTCATTCGGATTGGCACTTTTCTTTGGGAATGAGGTGTATACAAAGATTACATTCTTTCCGATGGAATTGGAATATTTGGGTCCATGTAAACGTGGCTACTGTGGAATGAGATCCGGCAAAACCGTTTGGATGAAGAGCATTTCCGTGATCCTCCTGGGGACAAAACCGGAATGCTAATTATCAGACTTCCGAATAACCGCATCGAGTCTCGGGTCCGACCGCAGGGAGCACTGAGCTCCGATAACGTCGGCCTCATCGCATTTCCGGAGTTTCTGGGAGGATTTGTGGCATCGGTAAGAGGTCATCCGGCTACGGAATGTGATTTGTTGGTAATTGGCTCTGGTTTGGTCTCCTCTTACGGATGTTTGGGAAAGAACGAGCACGTGGATGCGTTTGATGCCATTTAGCTGTCTTTCCCGTCAGACGCTAGCTGCTCTCTTCTGTTCTCCTCAATAAAGCCAAATCCTCCAAATAAATGGAAAACGGCGTTCCGTAGCCAAACAAAAGCGTCCTTTGAATTATGAAACCTGCACAAAAAAAGCGCAGCTGTGTAATTACGATGTATTCATCTGTCCTCCGCATCGCTCCGGCTCCCTTGTGTTCCCGTTGACAGCTTTATTTTTCAATGCGGGAATACCGCCGGACCGACGCCGTCCACGAGCACTCTCCGCCTCGTTCTGCGCGACTAATTAGCGTTAGCCCGGGGAACAACAGCGCGGCTGTCTTGACATGGCGTCAACAAATGCCCGCAGCCAATCATATCCTTCCATTCGGGCTTTCGTTAGCACAACTGATGGCTGCCTTTTTTATTCCTGGTGATTATTTTTCCAAGGGGCAGGAATGACGCCAAAGGAAGATGGCCGTCACTGTGGGTTTGCTTCACCCAGGAAGTTTGTCCTGAGGGTGAAGTTCCGGTGAAAAGGCCAACGTTTGACCCAATTTCTAGGATTCCCGAACCTGGGGGGGATAGAACCTTCTCCATGGCTGCCCCCCACCCTCTGGAACTCTTTGCCCCGTTCGCTCCGTGTTCGCTCCGTGTTCGCTCCGTGTTTGCTCCGTGTTCGCTCCGTGTTCGCTCCGTGTTCGCTCCGACCTTCCCACCTTCAAAAACCACTAAAAACCCACCCGTTTAAATCTGGTTTTGATGTCGAACTTTTTATATCCTGACTGCTGCACCCCGCCCCGCCCCGCCCACAAATAAAATGTGTTATTATTTATTATAATTTATTATAATGTATTATAATTTATTATTATTTATTATTATTTATTATTATTTATTATTATTTATTATTATTTATTATTATTTATTATTATTTATTATTGTTATTTTTTATTATTATTTATTATTGTTATTGTTAGTGTTGGTATTATATTATTACTATGATTGTATTATTATTATATTATTGTTATTATTATTTATTTATTTATTATTACTATTGCTATTATTATTGTATTATTATTATTATTATTATTATTATTATTATTATTATTATTATTATGATTATGATTATTATTATTATTATTATGTTATTGTTAGTGTTAGTATTATATTATTACTATGATTGTATTATTATTATTGTATTAATTTTATTATTATTGTATTATTATTGTTATTATTATTTATTTATTTATTATTACTATTGTTATTATTATTATTGTTATTATTATTATTGTATTATTATTATTATTATTTATTATTGTATTATTGTTATTATTATTGTTATTATTATTGTTATTATTATTATTACTATTATTATTATTGTATATTATTATTATTGTTATATTACTATTATTACTGTTGTTATTATTGTATTATTATTATTATTATTATTATTTAAATTTTATTATTATTATTACTACTACTACTACTATTAATATTATTGTTATTATTATATTATATTATTATATTATTATCATCATCTTCTCCACGAATGTCCGTCAGCCGTCGTGTTCAGCACCATCGTTTTCCGCAAAATTGATTACATTAGCGCCGCGCGGTGGGTGAGTGGTTAGCATGGGATAGGGTTAGATTCTCCGCTCTGTGAGGAGTTTAGTGAGATTAGCGGCCTGATTTAATCCCACTAATGATGAAATCAGGCCACTAATCATCCTAACGATGAAACCGTCAGCGTAAGCAACGGCGTTCTTGTTTTTGGCGGGAACGGGTCATCCAAATTCTTATTTATATCAGGGTGTTATGGCGCCGTGCTAATAATGCTAAAAATAGATCCTTTCAAGACACACTCCAATACTGTGCGGGTGAGCAAATCAAGCGCTCCTTTTTTTGTGCCTTGAGTGCAGATTGTATTGTTTGGGATTTCCCAGCGTACTTGAATGCTGCAGGTTGTACTTCCTTCCGCGAGCGAGTGATCAATGCGGGCGTAATCAATCAACGCTTTTCTCGTCGACGCCATCAGACAGGCCAACAGTCGTGTGAAGCGCGAGCTCGGCCGCGTCTTTTCTCGCCGAGACGTTCAACCTCTGCGGGGGATCTTTGGAGCCGCCTCGCCGAAATCCCAGGGTGGATTTTGGGTAATACGCAATCACGGCAACCCCCGCCTGGAGTGGGAGCGAAGCCGCCACCTCGCAGTGTGACTTTTGGCGCCAGCCGCAGGTCAAGTCGTCGCCTCGCCAAAGTCAAGCGCGGCGCTAAGCTGCTCTTTGATCACGCTAATCTGCTCGCCGACGCCTTGACGTCCGGCCACCGCCGCCGCCGCCGCCACGTGCGGGGGAGCGCAGCCGGCCGGGAATCGCAGCTGCCTGGATTAGCGTGAGGATACAAACATGGCTGGCTTGCTTTGGAAAACACGGAAAAAAAAAACCGCATGCAGATTTCCTGTGATTGAAGTGAAGCCAACGCCGCCGCCGCGTACACAGCGGCGAAGACCGCGTCCTTATCTTGATTGCGACGTGTTGGGTAAACAAAGGCAGCACAGGAAGTTACGGCTGACGCCAACCGCTCGCCGCGTCCTACGTGGCGAGGGTGTTTCGGTGCTCTCCATTTTTAGACGCTAACCTTCAGGGTTTCCATGTCGATTTTCCATCCATTCATGTTAAATCTCACCGTGCGCTATCGCATCGGCTTCGCCCGCCTTTTATTCTTGGCCGTGTGACTCCGCCCACTTGCATCCTCTGCACGCTCTCAATCATGACTCACGTGTTTTTTTTCTGATGCAGTAATCCTTCGCCAATTTGGCCTCGGAAGTCCAAACTCCAGGACTAAATCAGGCTCTTTTGGTGAAGTACTCAGTGAAGTAAAACACAAATAGAAGGCATTCAGTAGGGATGGTAGGGTTGGGATGCTATGTAGTACTCTACACTGGTCACTAGGTGGCAGTACTGATAAACAACATGGATGAAACAATAGCTACTGCAGGAGGTACTGTCCACAAACCAATTAAGAAGACGCTAGCTACTAGCATGCTAACGACTAGCAGGCTAGCGAATAGCAGGCTAGCTACTAGCAGGCTAGCAACCAGCAGGCTAGCGACCAGCAGGCTAGCGACTAGCAGGCTAGCGACTAGCAGGCTAGTGACCAGCAGAGTAGCGACCAGCAGGCTAGCGAATAGCAGACTAGCGACCAGCAGACTAGCGACCAGCAGACTAGCGACTATCAGGCTAGCTATTAGCAGACTAGCGACTAGCAGGTTAATGACTAGCAGGCTAGCCATTAGCAGACTAGCGACCAGCAGACTAGCGACCAGCAGACTAGCGACTATCAGGCTAGCTATTAGCAGACTAGCGACTAGCAGGTTAATGACTAGCAGGCTAGCGACTAGCAGGCTAGCGACCAGCAGACTAGCGACTAGCAGACTAGCGACCAGCAGACTAGCGACTATCAGGCTAGCTATTAGCAGACTAGCGACTAGCAGGTTAATGACTAGCAGGCTAGTGACTAGCAGGCTAGCTACAAACAGGCTAGCTACTAGCAGGCTAATGACTAGCAGGCCTAGCAGGCTAGCGATGAGCAGGCTAGCTACAAACAGGCTAGCTACTAACAGGCAAGCTACTAGCAGGCTAATGACTAGCAGGCCTATCAGACTAGTGACTAGCAGGTTAGCGACTAGCAGACTAGCGACTAGCAGACTAGCGACCAGCAGACTAGCGACTAGCAGGCTAGCTATTAGCAGACTAGCGACAGGTTAATGACTAGCAGGCTAGTGACTAGCAGGCTAGCTACAAACAGGCTAGCTACTAGCAGGCTAATGACTAGCAGGCTTAGCAGACGAGTGACTAGCAGGCTAGCGACTAGCAGACTAGTGACCAGCAGGATAGCCACTAGCGACCAGCAGACTAGCTACAAGCAGGCGAGCGCACAGCAGGCTAGCTACTAACAGGCTAGCTACTAGCAGGCTAATGACCAGCAGGCCTAGCAGACTAGTGACTAGCAGGCTAGCGACTAGCTTTAGCACACACTGGCGCCCCAAGCCTCATGCTGATAGCCAAAGCTAATGCTATGCTGGAGCTAATGCTATGCTGGAGCTTTTACTTTTGTAGGCTAGGTGTAGCCTTCCTTGCTATGTTGCTACGTGACATCAATGCACCCAGGAATGACGTTATTCCAAAATACTCCAAGTGTGACATGTTAGCTATGCTATGCTAGCTACATGCTAACAGCATGGATAGAAAACCTTAGTGGTGCTTTTTGGAGATCTTTGACTAGCCACCTTTTTAGGGGCGTGTCCCAGGACGTGCATTCATTGGCTCTTTTTCTATCTTTAGACGAGAAAGACGTGTGTTCACGTCTCACGTTAGGGCTGTGGATGGTGGGCAACGTTCCGAAATAACGTTCCCGCTAACACACCGCAGGTGTTACATACGTATCAAGGCAATCATGAAGGACGTATACATTGAAGTATATACGATATAAGAAGTACTCGTGGTTTGTTTATTCTCCTCTCACAGCCTCCCTCTGATTTCTATCTCCCCTGTGGAGCACAGCTAAATGAGGTGCAGTCCACACGTGCACACGCACACGCACACACACACACACACTCAGCGTGGCACATACTGTATGTCTGGCGGCGACAGCGACAGGCGTCGCCGCGGCTTCCGGGCCTGAAGGATCGGATGTTTGTTTTCGGTCTTTGGGAAGCCAGCCAATTTATTGAGTGTTGCCATGGAAACACAAAAGCACCACGCATGGGATGCAGTCAGGGGTGCGTGAAAGGCGTTGGCGCCGCCCCCCCTACGGGTGGCATCAACACGGCTAGCATAAGCGTCATGCTAATGTCACGTGAAATGTGACAGACGTGCTTGGCAGGTGAGTACCAGACGTTGTGGTCATCAGGTAACGTTGTGCTAAAGAAGGTGGATCATTTGTGGAGCTAATGCTAATGCTAATGCTAATGCTAATGCTAACCACTCATCAGCTCAATGTGTTATTATGATTTCTATCCGGACTGGTCGGGTCCACGTGAGAGCCCCCTTAGCTGGCTTTGTGAACGCTGGACAGTTCCTGGTCATGACACTTCCTGGTATTATTGGGACTACTTAGACTCTTAGACCAGGCTTAGACCAGTCTTAGACCAGTCTTAGACCAGTCTTAGACCAGGCTTAGACCAGTCTTAGACCAGGCTTAGACCAGGCTTAGACCAGTCTTAGACCAGGCTTAGACCAGTCTTAGACCAGTCTTAGACCAGTCTTAGACCAGTCTTAGACCAGGCTTAGACCAGTCTTAGACCAGTCTTAGACCAGTCTTAGACCAGTCTTAGACCAGTCTTAGGCCAGTCTTAGGCCAGTCTTAGACCAGTCTTAGACCAGTCTTAGACCAGGCTTAGACCAGGCTTAGACCAGGCTTAGACCAGTCTTAGACCAGTCTTAGACCAGTCTTAGGCCAGTCTTAGACCAGTCTTAGACCAGTCTTAGACCAGGCTTAGACCAGTCTTAGACCAGTCTTAGACCAGGCTTAGACCAGTCTTAGACCAGGCTTAGACCAGTCTTAGACCAGTCTTAGACCAGTCTTAGACCAGTCTTAGACCAGTCTTAGACCAGGCTTAGACCAGTCTTAGACCAGTCTTAGGCCAGTCTTAGGCCAGTCTTAGACCAGTCTTAGACCAGTCTTAGACCAGTCTTAGACCAGTCTTAGACCAGTCTTAGGGAGTATGATGAATACCAGGAGGGAATTAGGCCACAAAGATTCTTCACAACTTTCTTTTGTGTCTGTGGCGTATTTAGGCCGCTACGTACCGCAACGTACTCTACCTAGCACCATCACCACGGGAGGGGGGGGGGGGGGGGGGCATATGTCACCCACTAGGGGGGACGTGGGGCCAGGGCTTGCTGCAGGAAGTTGGCTCTATCCCTGGCATTAACATTCTAGAAGAACCCACATAAACCTCTTCTAGATGGATGGATGGATGGATGGAGGAGTGGATGGAGGGTGGGTGGATGGATGGATGGATAGATGGAGAATGGATGGAGGGTGGATGGATGGATGGATGGATGATAAATAGGTGAATGGATGGATGGATGGATGGATGGAGGAGTGGATGGATGGAGGACTGATGAATGAATGGATGGATGGATGAAAGAGTGGATGGATGGATGGATGGATGGAGGAGTGATAGACGGATGGATAGAGGGTGGATGGATGAATGGATGAATGGATGGATGGATGATAAATGGATGATAAATGGATGAATGGATGGATGGAGGATGGATGGACGGATGGTTGGATGATAAATGGATGGATGGATAGAGGATGGATGGAGGGATGATAAATGGATGGAGGATGGATGGACGGATGGAGGATAGATGGATGGACGGATGGATAGAGGATGGAGGATAGCTGGATGGATGGATGGATAGAGGATGGAGGATAGATGGATGGATGGATGGATGGATAGAGGATGGAGGATAGATGGATGGATGGATAGAGGATAGATGGATGGATGGATGGACGGATGGATAGAGGATGGAGGATAGATGGATGGATGGATAGAGGATGGATGGATAGAGGATAGATGGATGGATGGATGGAGGATAGATGGATGGATGGATAGAGGATAGATGGATGGATGGATAGAGGATAGATGGATGGATGGATGGAGGATAGATGGATGGATGGATAGAGGATAGATGGATGGATGGATAGAGGATAGATGGATGGATGGATGGATGCCCACCAGGTTGACGCTACACCAACAGTCCCCCCCCCCCTGCCGGCTGCGCTACTTTTAATCAGATGCCATTTGAGGTTGGGGCCTTAATCAGCGTAATGAAGGATCTCTGAGAGCAGCATTAGCATCATTAGCATCATTAGCATCGTTAGCAAGGGGAGCGGGGGGGGGGGGGGGGCGCTCCTTCTCTCAGGTGAGCCTCTTGATCTGATTCATCTGATTCAGGCTCCACTCGTAGGAGGAGTTCTTATTCTTCGCTCCTCTTGCGTAACCCTTTTTTCTTTTTTAGCAGCGTCGGCCTGCGCGGGAGGAAACGGGCGGCTTCATCAATACGCACATTCCTGCCCGCCCGTCATGTCATGATCGGCGATGTGGAAGCAGGAGCGTCGGATCACGCCTGCCGGATCATCCGGACGCTGTTTGGGGAGCAAATATTGTTGTTTTTGGTGTCGAGTTGCTAATTCCATCCTGCCGGAACGTTGGCTTGTTACGCAACGTCTCTTCACACTGGCCCACCGTGTTTGTTAGTCCAGCTGGACCGGGACGCGTCCACCCCGGAATGTGATTGGCGGGATTGGGTAAACAGCTGGAGAAAGTCCGCTGTGCAAATCAAATGTGCACGGAGCCTTTATAGCAAATGTTCCATGTATTGATTTGTTTGCATTCGTCCCCGCCGGGGACCGGGATATCGGAGCGGGAGCCCACTTCCCACCTCCACCGACGTGGGCGTGTTAAGTGCCATCCCATTTGTATCTTAACGGCCTTTTCCGGCGAGGGCTGAATCAAGGAATCAAGGAATCAAGGGCACACGCCGGGGCTGCCATTGATTGGACCTCGCCAGTGTCGCCGTGACCCGGATGGCCCGGATCCATCAGACGCCGTGGCCTCGCATGTAATGACCACATTCCACTTTGAGGCGCCGCAGCTTGCCATCAAGTATTCCGAAGTGAAATATCTCTTCATTTTCCCGTTGGGGAAAACCCACCGCGGCTCGTTTACGGCCGTGCCCTGACATTTGGGCCTTGATTTGAGGGATTCATCTTGAGTTATTCCTCGGAAATCAAGTACCTCGGCTGCGCTCATTTTCCGTTCATGGAATTACGCTTCTTATCTTAGCGGAGAGGAATTAGACGAGCTGACAGGAGCCGTGGGCGACACCAAGGTGCTGTGACATTTCAGCCTCTGCAGTACTCAAAGCCCCGCGGCTAATGCTACATAGTACACATCACGTGCGGCGCCCCCTATAGGTGGGGTAAAAATACTTTGGAATGCTAATATGTTGTAGTACAGACATTTAGGACACATTCTTCCGGGTTTTCATTAAGAGAAATGCCGAGCGAGCTTCCACTCTACATATTCCAGTCACTTCGGATTTATCTCAAGACGACGTAACGCTCGCTTGCCTTTGCCCCTCGGGTGCGCCTGTTAGGGAGATTTAACATATCTCCCAGCTGCTGACAATTGATTTGAGGTAATTCCCGGTGGAGTGGAGTAAATGAAATGTCAACATCTGTGACGCCGGATGAAAATGGATGGCGTTGCGGACGGGATGAGAGAGACGGAAAACCAGAATGAGGGAAAAAGCCGACATGACGGCGTACTCGCAACTTCAGCAAAAAAAAGACATTCATTCATTTTCTACCGCTTTTTCCTAACGAGGGTGGCGGGGGGTGCTGGAGCCTATCCCAGCTGTCTTCGGGCGAGAGGCGGGGTACACCCTGGACTGGTGGCCAGCCAATCCCAGGGCACATATAGACAAACGACCATTCTTCGGGCGAGCCAGCCAATCACAAACAACCATTCTTCGGGCGAGCCACCCAATCCCAGGGCACATACAGACAAACAACCATTCTTCGGGCGAGCCAGCCAATCACAGGGCACATATAGACAAACAACTACTTATCGGGCGAGCCAGCCAATCCCAGGGCACATATAGACAAACAACTACTTTTCGGGCGAGCCAGCCAATCCCAGGGCACATATAGACAAACAACCATTCTTCGGGCGAGCCAGCCAATCCCAGGGCACATATAGACAAACAACCATTCTTTGGGCGAGCCAGCCAATCACAGGGCACATATACACAAACAACCATTCTTCGGGCGAGCCAGCCAATCACAGGGCACATATAGACAAACAGCCATTCTTCGGGTGAGCCAACCAATCACAAGACACATATAGACAAACAACCATTCTTCGGGCGAGCCAGCCAATCCCAGGGCACATATAGACAAACAACCATTCTTCGGGTGAGCCAGCCAATCCCAGGGCACATATAGACAAACAACTACTTTTCGGGCGAGCCAGCCAATCACAGGGCCCATATAGACAAACAAACCTTCTTCGGGTGAGCCAACCAATCACAGGGCCCATATAGACAAACAACCATTCTTTGGGCGAGCCAGCCAATCACAGGCCACAAAAAAAACAAACAATTATTCTTCGGGCGAGGCAGCCAATCACAGGGCACATACAGACAAACAACCATTCTTTGGGCGAGCCAGCCAATCACAGGGCCCGTATAGACAAACAACCATTCACACTCACGTTCATACCTATGGACAATTTGGAGTCGCTAATTAACCTAGCATGTGTTTGGAATGTGGGAGGAAACCGGAGTACCCGGAGAAAACCCATGCATGCACGGGATAGAACAAACTCAAGGGTGGAATTGAACCCTAGTCTCCTAGCTGTGAGGTCTGCGCGCTAACCACTCGACTGTCGTCCCGCCCCCAAAAAAGACAATTGGTACTCAAATCTTTACAGGAGCTACACCAAACCTTGCCCAAACGTCATGGGGACCTGTGGGGGGGGGGGGGGTGCACCCAGAATCCTATATGCGGGGGTGAGTGTCCTTGGGAAGTCATTGCCCCCTCCCCCCCAATCAACACAGCTATGTAAAAGTCAATGTAAAAGTGTAATGATAATATCTGACAGTGGCAAGAAAATAAGGAAGTGAGGTGCATTCACGGACATCGGGTCAATACATTGCTATCATTTTTTCTCAATAGTAATGCTCAATAATAATAATGTTTTTGCTAATTGGGGTCAGTGCTTTATACAAAAAAGTGGTGGGGGCCGAGCACAGACCCTGGTGGGTCCCCACCATCTCACCAAACTATTGTACTAAGATCCCCCGTGATCCACAGGAGGCCTTTAATGTCAGAAAGAAATGAGCCTTATCTTAGCGGGACGGAGGCCATCCATCAGATGTTCCCCTCAGCTTATCACCCCCCCGCCCGGTCCCCCCGGGTCCCTTCGCCCGATCATGTCCGGCATTCATCAAAACGCTGACACCTCACATTCAAAGACCCAGACGTGTGCCCTTTGGTGTCCGGACCCAATCTGACCACCATGGGTAGAAGCCGTGTCCTCAGACACACACACACACACACACACACACACACACACACACACCGTGTCGATGAAGGACAGCCATTCTTCGGAAAAATATGGATGTGTGCAATGGGAAGTCTCACAGGGCCAACCTCGTCACGAACGGGACATGCGGCCATCTTGAAAGGTTTGTCCAAGGAAGATGGAGGTGTGACCCATGTTTGCTTTTTTTTTTTTCAGCTGGGGGACCAAGTGGGGACCAAAGGGGCCCACCAGCCGCCCTCGGCAATGAGCAATGAGAAAAGAATTGCACGGTGAAAAACACGATCATGCTGACTGTAATCAGGAATTATTATTATTATTATTATTATCATAGTAATTCACCTAAAAATGTTTAGGAATTAAATATGAAATTACATTTATGAATTTAATTTAAAATATTCCAAATACAAGAATGCAATTGTAAATAAATGCTAAATAAATAAATCACAAAACAAAATAAACAACAAAAAACTAAACAAAAATATAATAAAAAACTAAACAAATAATAATAAAACAAAACTAAATAAAACTAAATAAAACTAAATAAAAACTAAATAAGCCAACTCCAGCCTGACAGGTGGCAGTAATGCTCATAACAAATTAATCTTATGGCCTCTAAATACACCTTTTAACATGATTAGAGCCCTCCTACCATTAAATAACACCCCTACAGTCACCTTTACACTCCTGTTAGCCAATATAGTAGATGTCATACGAGGAAATTTGGTGTGTTTTGATTGTGTGTTGTTGATGCAAATGGGTTCTGGTGCCAGGGGAGCTCAGTGGGGGGAGGGCAGGAGGTGAGGTCAGGGTTCTAGCGTGAAAATGTAGAATACTACATAATGTCCATAATGTACTGTTATGATAAATAATGAAGGAATGTCAAGTTGTCCTTCACTTTGCGACGCTCCTTGCGGTGCGCCGCTGCCGTCCTGCACGGCGCCAAGTCACCCGGAAAATGGCATTTTTCATTAATGACAATCGCGCTGATGAACGCTAATGATGCCAGAGAGCGGCTTCATCATGGGCTCGCTCGGCCTTTAGCGCCATCGTCTGTCCCTGCATTTGCTTTGGTTTTTGGGGGGCCTACGGTACGGCAACCGCAGGGCCACCCGAGGGCAAACGTAGGGCCACTGTACGGCAACCGTAGGGCCACCGTAGGGCAACCAGAGGGCAAGGGCCACCGTAGGGCAACCGTAGGGCCACCGTAGGGCAACCGTAGGGCCACCCGAGGGCCACCGTAAGGCAACCTGGGGGCAACTGTACGGCAACCGTAGGGCCAACGTACGGCAACCGTAAGCCACTGTAGGGCAACCGTAGGGCCACCGTAGGGCAACCAGAGGGCAACCATATGGCAAACATAGGGCCACCTGAGGGCCACCTGAGGGCAACCGTAGTGCCACCATAGGGCAACCAGAGGGCAACCATACGGCAACCGTAGGGCCACCCGAGGGCAACTGTAGGGCCACCCGAGGGCAACCGTAGGGCCACCCAAGGGCAACCAGAGGGCAACCGCACGGCAATCATAGGGCAACCATAGGGCCACCCGAGGGCAACCGTAGTGCCACCATAGGGCAACCGTACGGAACCGTAGGGCAACTGTAAGGCAAACGAAGGGCAACCGAAGGGCAACCGAAGGGCAACCGGAGGGCAACCGCAGGGCAACCGTACGGCAACTGTACGGCAACCGTAGGGCCACCGGAGGGCAACTGGACCCCACGTGATGCCCCACGAGCGTCCCTTTGGGATGCTCAAGAGAAGATGGTGGAGTCATCCACCAAAAAAGTTGTAATGTAAAATGTTGTAACAAAATCAGTCAAGTGTTGATTGACTACATCAGGGGTGTCCAAAGTGCAGCCCGGGGCCATTTGAGGCACACGGCTGTTATTTTGGCTGGCCTGCAGCAGATCTAAACAACTTCGGTCTGGTTGAGGTCGCCATCGGCCATGAAAGTAGCCTTTCCTTTCTGAGCTGACACGAGTTAGTAGCGGAACTCGTCAACGCTTTCCAATATTTGCAGAACGATGCTAGCTCCGAGGCGCTCTTTGTCAGCTGCGCCATTCAGGAAGTCAGACACCGGCTCGGAGGCTTCGGTCCGACGTGAGCCTCTCCACGCGTTTCCTTCTGCAAGGCGCTGACTTTGTCCGCCCTCAAATGAAGTAAGAGGCGAGCCGCACGGCGCCGAGGCGAGCGTGGATGGACAAAGATGAAAGTTTCGAGGAAGACATTGGCGTCGCCCTTGAGTGGGCTAAAAGAAAGCCACGGTTTGACCGCTAATGAAAGGCTCTTTCAAGCCGCCGACTCGCTCTGATTGATACTTTTCTGAATCCATCACAATAATCTGCCAGGAAATTGCAGAGGCGAGCTCTAATCAAGATGCACTCGGCACGGAGAGAGAGCCTGGAGATGGAAAATGTCACGATAAAGAGAAAATGAAAGTGTGTGTTTGACATGCACGCCGTTAGCGAGCGGCGGTCAACATCCACTGTCGTCGCCGTCGTGCGGCATCGGAAAGGTTGCGTGTGTGCCGCGCAGGAAATTAGCCGTGAAGCCAACTGCTCATCCAGCAATTAGCAAAACACAAAGACGGACGCCGTGGGGGGGGGGTGGCGGGGTTGGTGGTGGCGTTCCCAACCTCATCCCAACCTCATCCCAACAGACTTCAAAGGCTTCACTGTTTTATCTTTGCTTGTGAAAAAGCAATATTAGCTTCTACTTAGCCTTTATGCAACCTTTCCTTTTATTGCAAATGTTGAAAGGAAATCAGAGGCGGATCTGGACACCCTATTTCATACCTTCAAATCTGTACTTCCTGGCCATCAACTATTATTAGGACTTTTTGAAATAGCACCAAAAAAAATCCGAGAAAATTCCCATTCCCCGATGATCCAATCCGTGCATGTTCGCCATTTCAATGGGAGTAATCTGGCAACTTGGGATACATATCCATTGCAGATTTTTCATTGTAGTGTCCCGTTTGTCACCTAGATTCGCTCCGGATCAAAACCCAATCCAAATGTGCACGTTTTCCACGTTTGTGAAAAAGCAATATTAGTTTCTACTTAGCCTTTATGCAACCTTTCCTTTTATTGCAAATGGTGAAAGGAAATCAGAGGAGAATCTGGAAGTGAAGCGTACCACCCTATTTCATACCTTCAAATATGTAGTTGGCACCAATCAACAACCAATCAACAATTATTAGGACTTTTTGAAATAGCACAAAAAAAATCCAAGAAAATTCCCATTGCCCGATGATCCAATCCGTGCATGTTCGGCATTTCAATAGGAATAATCTGGCAACTTGTGATGCATCCCGTTTGTCACCTCGATTCGCTCCCGATCAAAACCCAATCCAAATGTGCACGTTTTCCAACCTCATCCCAACCTCATCCCAACAGACTTCAAAGGCTTCACTGTTTTATCTTATTAGCTTCTACTTAGCCTTTATGCAACCTTTCCTTTTATTGAAAATGTTGAAAGGAAATCAGAGGAGGATCTGGACGTGAAGCGTACCACCCTATTTCATACCTTCAAATCCGTAGTTCATGGGCATCAACAATTATTAGGACTTTTTGAAGTAGCACCAAAAAAAAATCCGAGAAAATTCCCATTCCCCGATGATCCAATCCGTGCATGTTCGGAATTTCAATGGGAGTAATCTGGCAACTTGTGATACATATCACTGTAGCGTCCCGTTTGTCACCTCCATTCGTTCCCGATCAAAACCAAATCCAAATGTGAACATTTTCTACCAATTACGGATATTATCCCGCAAAATTCCCATGATGGCAATCTGGCAACATGAATTTCAGCTTTGTTATCGTAGCTTTCCTGGTTGTCACATACGTTTCCACCTGATAATGTGGTCCAGAATTTGGCAAGATGTGATGAATATCCATTTCAGCGTTCCTGTTTGTCGCCTTCCTTTCCGGGTTTCTCCTAATCAGGCTGCATTTGGCAACAAAATCCTACTCAATTCCCGCAAGGACAATTTGGCAAGATATGGTGCATATTAATTTCAGCTTTGCGCTTGTAGCTTTTAGCATGTAGCATGTTAGCTTGTAGCATGTTTTCTACCAATTACGGCCATTATCCCGCAAAATTCCCATGATGGCAATCTGGCAACATGAATTTAAGCTTTGTTGTCGTAGCGTTCCTGGCGGTCACCGAGGTTTCCACCTGATCCTGATAATTTGGTCCAGAATTTGGCAAGATGTGATGCATATCCATTTCAGCGTTCCTGTATGTCGCCTTCATTTCCGGGTTTCTCCTAATCAGGCTGCATTTGGCAACAAAATCCTACTCAATTCCCGCAATTTGGACAATTTGGCAAGATATGGTGCATATTAATTTCAGCTTTGCGCTTCTAGCTTTTAGCATGTAGCATGTTAGCATGTTAGCTTGTAGCATGTTTTCTACCAATTACGGCCATTATCCCGCAAAATTCCCATGATGGCAATCTGGCAACATGAATTTAAGCTTTGTTGTCGTAGCGTTCCTGGCGGTCACCGAGGTTTCCACCTGATCCTGATAATTTGGTCCAGAATTTGGCAAGATGTGATGAATATCCATTTCAGCGTTCCTGTATGTCGCCTTCATTTCCGGGTTTCTCCTAATCAGGCTGCATTTGGCAACAAAATCCTTCTCAATTCCCGCAAGGACAATTTGGGAAGATATGGTGCATATTAATTTCAGAGACGTATTTGTGTTTGCTCTTCCAAATGAGCATGTTCCGCTAATTCCGCTGCATCGTTTTGGGAGACGCCCCCCCCCCCCCCCTCCGGCAACGCTTCCATGGCTGTTCCATAGCGTTCTATTCAGTACAAAATTCCCTGACATACTACTATCTTTGAATCATCTCGGGATCTGGAGGCTGCTGTTTCCCGGCGGGGATTAGTGGCGCCATGCGTCACATGTGCGTGTCACATGACCGCTTTTAATTAGCCGCTAAATGTCAACATACTTCCCGTGCCGGTGGAAGCGCGTGTGGAAGTGGCGGACCCTTGACCCCCTGGTTCCGGGCGTCTCGGGTGTGCCGCCACCCGGGGGCTGCGGGGCGAGGGAGTAACGAGCTCAAGTAAAGAGTTAATTACCGGGACCGGATGGTTGATTAGGTCCGTGTGTGCGAGCGTCCCGCCGGGATGGTGCGCGATTCCAAATATGTGTTTGATAGCAACATGTAGCGTTCCCGTGCATTATTCATGCGGCTGCTCCATCCACTTGCATCCCAGGCAGGAGATGGATGACGTCCCTTCAACATTTATTCACACTCCGCCGTTCATTTAGTGTGTGATGATAAATCTATTTATGGCTTCTCTATGAATTATGCATGCCTATAGATTGGACGGCCGTATGGAGACCAGGGAAAGACACCGGAGCCTCCCAGCACATTATCCTGACTGATTAGCATGCACGCAGCAATCCATGAGTAGGGAATTTAGCAACGTTTAACTTACATTCTCTATGAAACCTCATATTGATATTTCATAAAGGCTAACCTGCTGCTAGCGTGAATGGCGTGAATGGCTTCCAAATCTTTTCAAGAAGTTCAATGTTCCCTCATTTGGATGAAAGTGAAAAGGAATCATTCCCAACCTTCCACGATATTCCCATTCTCTTCATCCATGCATCCATGCATCCATCCATTCATCCACCCTCCATTCATCCATCCATCCTTCCATCCATCCATCCTTCCATCCATCTATCCATCCATCCATCCATCCATCCACCCACCCACCCATCCATCCATCCACCCATCCACCCTCCATCCACCCATTCATCCATCCATCCATCCATCCATCCATCTATCCATCCACCCACCCACCCACCCATTCATCCATCCATCCATCCATCTACCCTTACATCCATCCATCCATCCATTTTCCATCCATCCATCCATCCTTCCATCCATCCATCCATCCATCCATCCATCTATCCATCCACCCACCCACCCACCCACCCATTCATCCATCCATCTACCCTTACATCCATCCATCCATCCATTTTCCATCCATCCGTCCATCTATCCACCCACCCATCCATCCATCCATTTTCCATCCATCCATCCATCCTCCATCCACCCACCCATCCATCCATCCATTTTCCATCCATCCATCCATTCTCTGTCCATCCATCCATCTATCCATCTGGCCATTCATCCATCCATCCACCCACCCATCCATCCATCCATCCATCCACCCATCCATCCGTCCACCCATCCATCCATTGACCCCATACATCCATCCATCCACCCATCCATCCATCCATCCATCCATCCATCTACCCTTACATCCACCCATCCATCCATCCATTTTCCATCCATCCACCCATCCATCCTCCACCCATCCATCCATCCACCCACCCATCCATCCATTTTCCATCCATCCATCCATCTATCCATCTGGCCATTCATCCATCCATCCACCCACCCACCCATCCATCCATCCATCCGTCCACCCATCCATCCATCCACCCACCCACCTATCCATCCATCCATCCATCCATTTTCCATCCATCCTCCATCCACCCACCCATCCATCCATCCATCCATCCATTCTCCGTCTGTCCATCCATCCATCTAGCCATTCATCCACCAATCCATCCATCCGTCCACCCACCCATCCACCCACCCACCCATCCATCCATCCATCCATCCATCCATCCACCATCCATTTTCCATCCATCCATCCTCCATCCACCCATCCATCCATCCACCCACTCACCCATCCACCCACCCACCCATCCATCCACCCATCCAGTGCCAACCTGTACTTCCACCTGACGGTAGGTCATGTGACATGTAGCATGTGGGATTAGGATGAGCGGTAGCATTTGTTTGTCCCGTCGCATCAAATGGACTGTCAGCCGTCGCGGTGAGGAATGGCCGACTCATTTTCCAGCAACGGTGTCGCCGCCGCCGTGATTGATGTGCCGGGTTTGTCGGGCGGCTCGCGACAGCGGAAATCAATGGTCTGCGCGGCTCCCAGGGGCCCCGGCGCTCTGTTGTGTTGGCGGCGATGAGGATAACGTGTCAGAGTGGACCTTCTCAATCTTGTCACTTTAAGCGAAATCGATAACGCTTCCCCACCGAGCGCTCCTTCGCGCCGATCGATGAGCCGGCGGCGGGAGCGGCGGGAGCGGCGGCACAAAGCATGGCGGGATCATGGCTGCACACATGGAGTAAATTTCATAAAAAAAACAGTTTGTGGTTTCCAGAGAAACAGCTGATGCGCTCGTACCGTTCCAGCCAATCAGAAGCGATAAGAAAGCCATGCATCATCCAATCGGATTATTATCTTTTTTATAGTTTACTTTTTTCCCAATGTTATTAAAATGGCGTTCCCCATTTTTTTTTCATATTTTATTTCTGATGTTTTGCAAATGTTGAGAGATGTTTGTTCATGAAATAGCACCCCTATAGTTGCATTTCCTCTTCTATTATCCATTGTTTACATCACGTCGTAAAAGTAAAAATATAAAAATAAGCACTCAGAAGATCTCAGATTCAGATGATCTCACGACAGAATAATCCCAAAAACGGGATCATTCCACTTGGGATCCGCATTGCGATAAAACTCCACACTTGACTCGTCACGATTGCGATAACTTTGGACTTCCTTCCTTTCTTTTTGTGTCTCCTGTATTGGGTAATATGAGTATAAAGGTGACCATAGGGGTGTTATAATATGTCGAGAGGGCTCTAATCATGTTAAAAAGCAAATGTCGAAGCGGGAGAATATTAAAGGGAGAAAACTAGCTAGCTAGCACGTCCTTCACAGGCTCGTCACTTGAACTTTTGGCATGACTCAACGTGTCAAAAGAATCAAGCAACACTTCCAAGATGATGAGTTAAGGCACCGCTTTTCCGGAAGGGAGGGAGGGGGGGGGTGGGGGGTATCCATTCATTCATTCCCGCATTCAACGCTTGCGGCTAACGGATCTTTAAATTAGCCCGCCTAAAAAATTCAACAAGCGTCAACGTGGAGGAGCATCCTAATGCACGGCCCTGGAAACGATGCTATTAATTGCCTCAAGGATGGCGAGGCCCGCCCGCTCGCCGCCGCCGCCGCCGCCGCCGCCGCCGCCGCCGCCGCATTCGCTCATGCATATTTGACACTTTCCGCAGCTAATGGACGCCGGGTGGCGCCGTGCTGCGTACGTATCAGCTTCCCCTTCTGGCGCTTTTTCAGCTAGCTTGACACCGACCTGACCCGGCGGTGCGCACTAACGAGAGTTAGACGCGCGACGGCAGCCATTTGACGCGCGGCGTAATGGCCAATGAGAGCCCTCGACGGCGTTCTCGGTGCAGAGGTATCAAACAAGGGCCCCCCCCCCCACTCTCTTCGCATGCCGCGGCCGCTGATAACACGCAGAGTCGCGCAGGGACGAGTGGCGCCTGATGATGATAGTGACGGCGAGCAGATAACAACAACGTACCCTCTTGTGCGGGACGCCATGACACCTGATATCACGCAAAGTCAACAAAGGACGCGGGCGTCGTGCCGCGGCCCACGTTTTTCCATTCTGCATCATCGGCATATATTTCAACAACGTCCAGATTTGCTCAAAGGCACTAAAACCACCTGGTCGAGCAACGTCAATAACCAAAATGGCCGACTTCCTGTGCATTTTAGAGCACTTTAGTTCTTGAGACTTTTTTCCATGTGTTGTTTTTCAGTTTGACTTGTAGAGCCTTGCTCTTTGCTGATTGGCCGAGAGAGATCACATGTCTTTGTCACATGTCAATCACAGGGTCTTTACCTGAGATGATCTCCTCGCTCTCGCTGGTTAACGTCTCGCAGCCGCGCCTCTGCAAGACAGGAAGAACACGGAAAAGCTTTGACATCCCGACCGTGGAAGCTAACATATATTCACCTGTGTCGTCCTAGCTTGGATTAGCTAATCCCATGTAAAACCACTTCCCCCAGAAGACTGAGGTATTTAGTCAAATGGATTTGACTAATCCCATGAATGCTTTCCTGTTTGTTCGCTAAAATCCCGGCTCCTCCTGCCAACGGTCCCGTATTCCGGAACATTGTGCTCGTCACCTGATTTTCATTCATGCTGAGGATTAAATTTTCCCAAACGTGGAAGTACTCACAGGTCCGGCAGGGGTTCAGCGTCCCGCATGGCAAACTGGAACTCAGGTAGCAGGGGGCGTGTCCTCCTCCAGCTTCATGCTTGCTAGCCTCGGCCGCTACACAGAAAGACGGAACAACGATTAGCATGGCTAACGTCACATTGGACACAAAACTTTGATCGTAAAAGACCAACACTTTTACTTTATTAGATTATTAGATTATTAGATTATTAGATTATTAGATTATTAGATGAGATTGTTAGATTAGATTATTAGATGAGATTATTAGATTATTAGATGAGATTATTAGATTATTAGATGAGATTATTAGATTATTAGATTATTAGATGAGATTATTAGATTATTAGATGAGATTATTAGATTATTAGATTATGAGATGAGATTATTAGATGAGATTATTAGATTATTAGATGAGATTATTAGATTATTAGATTATTAGATGAGATTATTAGATTATTAGATTATTAGATTATGAGATGAGATTATTAGATGAGATTATTAGATTATTAGATGAGATTATTAGACTAATAGTACTGCTTCTTTAATCATGCTAGTGTTTATCTGTGTTTTCCTAGCTATTGATCACGCTAACGTCATGACTTTATTCCCATAACATCAGGGAGTACTACCAGAAGTCAGTAGCACTAGAAGTAAGTACTACCGAATGAGAGTAGTACTAGAAGTGAGTAGTACTAGAAGTGAGTAGTACCAGAAGTCAATACTACCAGAAGTAGTGCCAGAAGTGAATACTACCAGAAGTAGTACCAGAAGTGAGTACTACCAGAAGTGTGTACTACCAGAAGTCAGTAGTACTACAATTGAGTACTACCAGAAGTGAGTAGCACCAGAAGTGAGTACTACCAGAAGAGAGTAGTACTAGAAGTGAGTACTACCAGAAGTGTGTAGTACAAGAAGGGAGTACTACCAGAAGTGAGTACTACCAGAAGTGAGTACTACCAGAAGTGAGTAGTACTAGAAGGGAGTACAACCAGAAGTAAATAGTACCAGAAGTATGTACCAGAAGTATGTACCAGAAGTGAGTACTACCAGAAGTAAGTAGTACCAGAAGTAAGTAGTACCAGAAGTAAGTAGTACCAGAAGTGAGTCCTACCAGAAGTGAGTCCTACCAGAAGTGAGTAGTACCAGAAGTGAGTAGTACCAGAAGTGAGTACTACCAGAAGTGAGTACTACCAGAAGTAAGTAGTACCAGAAGTGAGTACTACCAGAAGTAAGTAGTACCAGAAGTAAGTATGTACCAAAAGTAAGTAGTACCAGAAGTGAGTACTACCAGAAGTGAGTACTACCAGAAGTAAGTATGTACCAGAAGTGAGTACTACCAGAAGTAAGTAGTGCCAGAAGTAAGTACTACTAGAAGTAAGTAGTACCAGAAGTAAGTAGTACCAGAAGTAAGTAGTACCAGAAGTAAGTAGTACCAGAAGTGAGTAGTACCAGAAGTGAGTAGTACCAGAAGTAAGTAGTACCAGAAGCGAGTACTACCAGAAGTGAGTACTACCAGAAGTGAGTACTACCAGAAGTGAGTAGTACCAGAAGTGAGTACTAAGTGTACTACTAGAAGTACTACTAAGTGAGTAGTAGCAGAAGGATTCAGAAGCCAGCGGATTGAGGATGCTGCCAGTACGGTCGGTGGATGTACTATGATGTACTATGATGTACTATGATGTACTATGATGTACTATGATGTACTATGATGTACTATGATGTACTATGATGTACTATGATGTACTTCCTCCATTGCCAGCCACTTAAAGCCTAATTGGCAGCTGTGATCCTATAATCCCGTGTTGGGATTCGAGCCAGCGGATAATAATCACGCATCGTGTCAACATGTGCATGGAATCATGTGATCGTCACCAGCCAACATTATTCCTGGCAGGATGAAGGACTTGGCTCCTTGTATTGTGTCTAGCCCCGCCCCCCTCCAGTTGCTACCCCAATGGAGGCCGCCCAAAGGGGCACCAATACGAAGCGGCTCATCCGTCCCGAGTCAACATTAGCTCGGCTTTTCCGGGACGACGGGTGAAAACCGGGATAAGAGCGTTGATGAAGTGGCGGCGCCGCCTGAAAAAATGCCAAGCGCGGCGACGGAAGCAGAAAAGAAGCGGCCAAATAAATCAGGCGGCCTCGGCCGTAATTGGACGAGCGGCGGCGGCGGCCCCGTGAAAAGTGACACCGTAATTTGCAATTAACTCGGCGAGGACGGATGGGGACTCGGTTCCCGTCGGATAAATCCCCGGGATGTGATACCTGACCGAGCGGCGGCCGCATTCATTATCAGCGTTTAGCTAAGCCCGCATATTCAATTACAGCTCAACTTTCATACGTGGGCAAGCCAACGCGCAGACATGGTGGGACGCAAGTATGTCGGCATGCGCTGCTCTCGTAAGAGACGACTTTGAAATGACCTCCGAGGCCGGCGTTGCCCACACGGCATCCATCTTTCTCTTTGATGCCTTCCAAGGAGACAAAAACACAGCAGGAGAGGCGGAGAAGGATGTACGTTATGGGACACGCCCATTCCACCGCCGTAGCCTTCTGGACTAACGCCAACAACGCCAACCCTCACCCATCACGGGTCCATCACGGGTCCATCACGGGTCCATCACGGGTCCATCACGGGTCCATCACGGGTCCATCACGGGTCCATCACATGACCTGCATATGAATCAAACTACCACCGCTTTATAGGCCCAACCGTGTTTTATTATTATTATTATTATTATTATTATTATTATTATTATTATTATTATTATTATTATTATTATTATTTACTGAATATACATGTTTATTATACTGTATATTATACTGTATGTACATGTTTATTGTACTGTATATAATACTGTATATACATGTTTATTATAAAGTATATTATACTTTATATTATACTGTATATATATATGTTTATTATACTGTATATTATACTGTATGTACATGTTTATTATACTGTATATTATACTGTATATATATGTTTATTGTACTGTATATTATATGTATATACATGTTTATTATACTGTATATTATACTGTATATATATGTTTATTGTACTGTATATTATATGTATATACATGTTTATTATACTGTATATTATATTGCATATACATGTTTATTATACTGTTTACACTGTATATTATACTGTATTTATATGTATTATACTGTATGTTATACTGTATATACATGTTTATTATACTGTATATTATGCTGCATATACATGTTTATTATACTGTTTATTATACTGTTTATACTTTATATTATACTGTATATATATGTGTGTTATACTGTATATTATACTGTATATATATGTTTATTATACTGTTTATACTGTATATTATACTGTATATACATGTTTATTATACTGTATATTATACTGCATATACATGTTTATTATGCTGTTTATATTGTATATTATACAGTATATATATGTTTATTATACTATTTATACTATGTAACATTGATCCTATTGTACTATGTAACATATTCATCCCAGTGTACTATGTAACATATGGATTCTACTGTACTATGTAACATATGGATGCTAGTGTACTATGTAACATATGGATCCTAGTGTACTATGTAACATATGGATGCTAGTGTACTATGTAACATATGGATCCTACTGTACTATGTAACATATGGATGCTAGTGTACTATGTAACATATGGATCCTAGTGTACTATGTAACATATGGATGCTAGTGTACTATGTAACATATGGATCCTACTGTACTATGTAACATACGGATCGTAGTGTACTATGTAACATATGGATCCTAGTGTACTATGTAACATATGGATCCTAGTGTACTATGTAACATATGGATCCTAGCGTACTATGTAACATACGGATCCTAGTGTACTATGTAACATATGGATCCTACTGTACTATGTAACATACGGATCCTAGAGTACTGTGTAACATACGGATCCCAGTGTACTATGTAACATACGGATCCGAGTGTACTATGTAACATACAGATCCTAGTGTACTATGTAACATACGGATCCCAGTGTACTATGTAACATATGGATCCTAGTGTACTATGTAACATACGGATGCTAGTGTACTATGTAACATATGGATCCTAGTGTACTATGTAACATATGGATGCTAGTGTACTATGTAACATACGGATGCTAGTGTACTATGTAACATATGGATCCTAGTGTACTATGTAACATATGGATGCTAGTGTACTATGTAACATATGGATCCTACTGTACTATGTAACACATGGATCCTAGTGTACTATGTAACATACGGATGCTAGTGTACTATGTAACATATGGATCCTAGTGTACTATGTAACATATGGATCCCAGTGTACTATGTAACATATGGATCCCAGTGTACTATGTAACATATGGATCCCAGTGTACTATGTAACATATGGATCCCAGTGTACTATGTAACATACGGATCGTAGTGTACTATGTAACATACGGACCCTAGTGTACTATGTAACATATGGATCCCAGTGTACTATGTAACATATGGATCCTAGTGTACTATGTAACATATGGATCCTAGTGTACTATGTACATTTGGATCCTAGCGTACTATGTAACATACGGATCCTAGTGTACTATGTAACATACGGATCCCAGTGTACTATGTAACATATGGATCCCAGTGTACTATGTAACATATGGATCCCAGTGTACTATGTAACATATGGATCCCAGTGTACTATGTAACATACGGATCCCAGTGTACTATGTAACATACGGATCCTAGTGTACTATGTAACATACGGATCCTAGTGTACTATGTAACATATGGATCCTAGCGTACTATGTAACATACGGATCCTAGCGTACTATGTAACATATGGATCCTAGCGTACTATGTAACATACGGATCCTAGCGTACTATGTAACATACGGATCCTAGCGTACTATGTAACATACGGATCCTAGCGTACTATGTAACATACGGATCCGAGTGTACTATGTAACATACGGATCCTAGTGTACTATGTAACATACGGATCCCAGTGTACTATGTAACATATGGATCCTAGTGTACTATGTAACATACGGATGCTAGTGTACTATGTAACATATGGATCCTAGTGTACTATGTAACATATGGATGCTAGTGTACTATGTAACATATGGATCCTACTGTACTATGTAACACATGGATCCTAGTGTACTATGTAACATACGGATGCTAGTGTACTATGTAACATATGGATCCTAGTGTACTATGTAACATATGGATCCCAGTGTACTATGTAACATATGGATCCCAGTGTACTATGTAACATATGGATCCCAGTGTACTATGTAACATATGGATCCCAGTGTACTATGTAACATACGGATCCTAGTGTACTATGTAACATACGGACCCTAGTGTACTATGTAACATATGGATCCCAGTGTACTATGTAACATATGGATCCCAGTGTACTATGTAACATATGGATCCTAGTGTACTATGTAACATATGGATCCTAGTGTACTATGTACATTTGGATCCTAGCGTACTATGTAACATACGGATCCTAGTGTACTATGTAACATACGGATCCCAGTGTACTATGTAACATATGGATCCCAGTGTACTATGTAACATATGGATCCCAGTGTACTATGTAACATATGGATCCCAGTGTACTATGTAACATATGGATCCCAGTGTACTATGTAACATACGGATCCTAGTGTACTATGTAACATATGGATCCTAGTGTACTATGTAACATACGGATCCTAGTGTACTATGTAACATACGGATCCCAGTGTACTATGTAACATATGGATCCTAGTGTACTATGTAACATATGGATCCTAGCGTACTATGTAACATACGGATCCTAGCGTACTATGTAACATACAGATCCTAGTGTACTATGTAACATACGGATCCTAGTGTACTATGTAACATACGGATCCTAGTGTACTATGTAACATATGGATCCTAGTGTACTATGTAACATATGGATCCTAGCGTACTATGTAACATACGGATCCTAGCGTACTATGTAACATACGGATCCTAGTGTACTATATAACATATGGATCCTAGTGTACTATGTAACATACGGATCCTAGTGTACTATGTAACATACGGATCCTAGCGTACTATGTAACATACGGATCCTAGCGTACTATGTAACATATGGATCATAGTGTACTATGTAACATACGGATCCTAGTGTACTATGTAACATACGGATCCCAGTGTACTATGTAACATATGGATCCTACTGTACTATGTAACATATGGATCCTACTGTACTATGTAACATACGGATCCTAGTGTACTATGTAACATAGGATCCTAGTGTACTATGTAACATAGGATCCTAGTGTACTATGTAACATATGGACCCTAGTGTACTATGTAACATACGGATCCCAGTGTACTATGTAACATACGGATCCTAGTGTACTATGTAACATACGGATCGTAGTGTACTATGTAACATACGGATCCTAGTGTACTATGTAACATATGGATCCTAGTGTACTATGTAATCCTATCTGCCTATATTGATAGACAGATACATTTTTTTGTAGCGTCTGAATATTTTTCCGACCACGGACCGTTAGCAGGAGGCGACCCAGGGGTCGGGGACCCCCGTGGTCGGGGACCCCCGTGCTCGACGACGTCCCAGATGGGAAGGAAGAGTTTGGAGTGCGTCCTTTTGATCTGAGCTCGCGCGTACGTGAAAGTGACCGGCGTCCAATTAGAGCACTCAACATTTGATCAGTTTCGGAGTTTGAGCAAACAGGTTGACCTTTGCCACGCACCTGCCGCTAATGAAGCGCTAATTACCAGCTTCATTACCAGCTTCATTACCAGGTTCATTACCAGGCACTCACCCGCCAATAAAGAGAATATTAAAATTCCCCAGCGTATGAAGATTTTGATTGACAAAGTCTGACAGACCACTTTGCTATTCCGCAAAGCAATTAAGACGACTTGCTTGACCCCGACCGGGCGAGCCGACACGTCGATATCGCCGCCTCAGCCTCAGCCTCATTTGGCAAAGAGCGCAGACGGCGAGCTGCTTGGTAATCCCGCCCCATCCCGCCCGCTAACAGCTTCCAATTATAGTCGACTGGGGAATGAGACCCCTCGGCTTCAGCCATGTTGGCGGCGATCGATCACGCTGGAAAAGTGTGTAAAATTGGAGGAAAGTGAGATGACCTTGTCTCCCCGCTAGTCCTCGCCTGATTGACGGCAGGAACGCGGCGAGGAGACGCGGCTGCATAGCAATGGGATGAGACGCAACGCTTGATCAGTTTGGCTTTGGAGCACTTGGACATTTTGGGGTTGGCTTTTTTTCCTGCGTCTCCACATCCCGTATCAAAGGATTGGTGGAATTTCAAGGATCCATCAGCCTTTTTTCGTTTGTAAAACGTCTGAGGTCTCCTTCCTTGGCAGGCGCCAGGCTGGGCGGTTGGGCGGACTTCCAATACTTTATTATTCCGTCATTCACGTTGTCTGAACTCCTTGGCACCAACCAGCAGAGGTCGCTATGAGGTCTGACCCGAAACCTCCACCCTCACCCCCAACCATAAACCCTAACCACAAACCCCGACCCTAGCCCACAACTCTTGACCCTAACCTTAAACCCATGACCCCTAGCCCCTGAACCCAGATCATAAGCCCCGACCCTAACCTTAAAACCATGACCCCTCACCCCCAACCATAAACCCTAACCCCAAACCCCGACCCTAGCCCACAACTCTTGACCCTAACCTTAAACCCATGACCCCTAGCCCCTGAACCCAGATCATAAGCCCCGACCCTAACCTTAAAACCAAGACCCCTAACCCCCTCACCCCAACCATAAACCCTAACCCCAAACCCCCACCCTAGCCCACAACTCTTGACCATAACCTTAAACCCATGACCCCTAACCCTTGACCCCAGATCATAGGCCTCGACCCTAACCTTAAACCCATGACCCCTAACTCCCGAACCCATGAATCCAGATCATAAGCCCCAACCCTAATCTTAAATGACCCCTATGACCCCTAACTCCCTCACCCAAACCATAGACCCAAACCCGACCCTAGCCCACAACTCTTCACCCTAACCCCAAACCCAACCCTAGCCCACAACTCTTGACCCTAACCTTAAACCCATGACCCCTAACCCCTGAACCCAGCCCCTAAGCCCCAACCCTAACCTTAAACCCATGACCCCTAGCCCCTGAAACCAGCCCCTAAGCCCCGACACTAACCTTAAACCCGTGACCCCTAACCCCCTCACCTCCCAACCATAACACCTAACCCCAAACCCCGACCCTAGCCCACAACTCTTGACCCTAACCTTAAACTTATGACCCCTAGCCCCTGAACCCAGCCCCTAAGCCCCGACACTACCCTTTAACCCGTGACCCCTAACCCCTTCATCTCCCAACCATAAACCCTAACCCTGACCCTGGCCCACAACTCTTGACCCTAACCTTACACTCATGACCCCTAACCCCTGAACCCAGCCCATGAGCTCCGACCGTAACCTTAAACCCATGACCCCTAACCCCTGAACCCAGAATATAAACCACAACCCTAACCATAAACCCATGACCCCTAACCCCTGAACCCAGCCCATGACTCCCGACCCTAACGTTAAACCCATGACCCCTAACCTCTGAACCCAGCTCACAAGCCCCAACCCTAACCTTAAACCCATGACCCCTAACCCCTGAACCCAGCTCATAAGCCCCAACCCTAACCTTAAACCCATGACCCCTAACCCCTGAACCCAGCCCATGACTCCCGACTCTAACCTTAAACCCATGACCCCTAACCCCTGAACCCAGCTCACAAGCCCCAACTTTAACCTTAAACCCATGACCCCTAACCCCTGAAGCCAGCCCCTAAGCCCCGACCCTAAATCCTATCTCTCGGCCCCAATCCTCCCCCTGCTGTGAAGTTTATGTAAGAAAGTTGCTGCATCTTTTTTAGGAAGGAACTTCACTACTCGGGAGCAACCAGAAGAGGTCGCAGTTAATTCAGGCCCATTCAGTTTGAGCCAAGGAAGGGTGGTGGGGGGCAGGAGGGGTCATGGGGGTTTAAAAAAAACCCTCCCTGACAACATGGCTGATTTGCATCATCATCATGTGAGGTTAACTTCCTTAAAGTTTGCTGACCTTCACGATTAGCATAACAAGGTTAAGGTTGAAGGAACATATGGAAATTGAAAGTCACCCGCCCCCGTCCGGCCTCCTCCATGTGGGCTGGTCACGTGACCTCCTCGTGATTTCCGCAGCTTTGATGCAAATGTGGCTGACTTGGATGGTCTCCCCGGAGGTGGGCCTTATTCCAGCAGGAAGTGGATCCGAGGAGGAGAAGCAGACGCCACTCCACCCGTAATACGGGGCCAGCTTGTTCGCCTCTAATTGATGCGTACGCGCCGAGACGCGGCGTTTAAACGCAGCTCGCTCGGGTCCACCTCCTGCCGGTTCCCGGCGCTGCGGGTTTCACTCGTGAGCTTTGAAGAGGAATTTGAATGTTCCCGCACAGAAGAAGCTTATCAGCGGGATATGATGGCGTCTTTCATGTCGGCTGGAAAATCCCAAGGTGGGATGAATGTTTCCATGGTTTTTGTTTGCATCTGCTAAGGATCACAACGTCCGTCCATCCCGGGATTTGTTTGAGTTCCACCAACACGACACCGTCTCTGGAATGTGTCCGGACTCCACTCCTTCTCAGTTGCCCCAGATTGCATGCCGCCCCCCCATCCCTCGTGCTGGCATTTCTTCCAAATGTCAAATCATTCACCCGGAAGGACTTCCACAGACCTTCTGGGCAGCGACTTGGACAACTGGAGCACGGGAACGCCCCTGGACAGGAAGCCATTCCCCCGATGCGCTTAGGAAGCAAACACAGCGCTGTTTATCTTGTCTGGGAATCTCTGCTTCCCGTGCGGCCCCCCGAAGGCACCTCGGAATCGGGACACGTTTCCTATTTACGGCCATCATCTGGACGCCGTTCTGCGTTTCCTTTACAGATACAACACGGACACAGTCCATAAATTCCGCGACCTGGCGCATGAAAGCATCACGGTGGGGCTCTGGGAGGAACATAAACATCTCTCCACGAAGGTGGAAAAGACGGCCCCAGACAGCAGAGCACAACATTCCGACAGTAATTAAGAAGCGGGGAGGCGACGTGATTGCTGGATGAGCTGAGGAACACCTGAGGCTCCTGCTCGTTCCCGACGATCCCGGGAGAATTCCTCACTACCTCAGCTGCAGATCCTTCTTTAATGACAACAGCAGCACGGTCGCTAACGCTCCAAAGTCGAGGCTATTTTCATGAGAGGACCAGACAGTTAACATTTCCTACCATCATGAACGCGTCTTACCGCCACGTTTACATGGACCCAAATATTCCAATTCCATTCGGGTTATTTGCTCAAACGGAAAAAATCTAACCTTTGTTTACACCTCATTCCGAAAGAAAAGTGCCAATCCGAATAAATATATAAACGGATTCATTCCTTTCCCAAAATCCGATTGAGGTATCTTGTATCCGCTCAATCGGAACGTTGTCAGACTGCGTTCTTCTTTGTGGTGTTTTTCTTCTTCTGTTGTTTATTGGCGGTTGGCAAGCAGCTTTCGTGTGCATTAGCGCCATCTGTGGAACAGAATCTAATCCTAAAAAAAAAATGGAGGCGAGCAATCGGCACCGGACTGTTGCGGAAAGTTTTGTTTTTGATTGGACGAAGGAAAAACTGGCAATACGGAGTTATTCCAACAAGTGGAAGAAAAACTGGAGGAAGTCGGTATCACGTGATGTTGATGTTTACGTTTTACTGGGCATGCCCCATTGACTATTCCGGTTGACTAGAGCGGCACATGTAGAGGCGCGATTGGAATATTCCTTTCCATGGATACCATTGCTTTCGGAAAGGTCATTCGGAAAGATTCCATTCGGAAAGAGAAAAACGCTTCATGTAAACGTGGCTATTGTGTCTCTATGGGCGGGTATTTAGTCCTGTGGGGGCCCAGGGCGTACCCCCATGCTGGTACTTAATAGGACTAAATCATCCATTAATAAGAGGGAATGGCGGAAAAGGAAGGGAAGGAAGTGATATCAGACAGGAAGTCTAGATTATTATAATAATTATAATAATCTAATAATAATAATAATTATTATTATTATTATTATGTGCTTGTGTCCCTTTTTTCAGGAGCACTTTGTAAACAACAGACCATGTCAAAAAACCAAATTGATAAAACCATCAAAAGGTTGGCTCAGGCCATGATGCCGGGTTGTATGTTGAGTTTAAATGAAATACTTTGGAAAGATTGGGCGGGCCGTATTCAAACACTTGGCGGGCCGGATGTGGCCCCCGGGCCGTAGTTTGCCCACCCCTGGTCCAATCCATTCCTGTGCTGCTTTTTGTGTGTTCCAAAGGCAATTACACCGCTTGTTTCACTCAGATAATCACCTACTGGAAAGGGACAGTACCCCCACCCCCACCCCCACCCTCGCCCCCCCCCCCCCCCCCATGTGACCATGGCTTCACCAATCAATGTCGGTCGGTGCGGCGCTTTAGTGCTACTTCATATTGTGAAGCTCTGCAATCAGCGGGCGTCTTGATAAGGAGCTAAAAGGACCTCGGCAGCCATTTGTCCCGCCGTGCTGCTATCATCACGCAGCCTCCGCGTCCACGTGAGGAGCTTTTGGCGCACGTTGTGCATCCGCAATTACACAAAAAGGCATCGCAACGACAACTCCGGAGTAAATAGCTGCATTATTCCAAAGGATGCATCCTTCCCAAAGATGAAAAAAAAAACATTTAACGCTTGTATCCACCTTGACTTCAAATATTTTCCAATATAAACATTCCCGTTTAGCAGCGTGAACAATCCGCCATCATGCTTTTAGGCATTTCCCTTCAGTGCTGGATGCACTTCATCAATACATAAGCACTCGGGCACGCACACGGACACCTAAGTCTCACTTATTTGGTCTTAGCTTCATTTCACGCAGATGGGTTGTCATTTAGGACGAACCATAGTGGCTACGCACACACACACGACTGGAGGGGAGAAGGACTGGAAGCCATGCGGATGTGTTGATGAGTCCCAATGGAATACCATGACATGCCCCCAGGAATACCAGGAATACCATGACATGACTACTAGTACATGACTACTACCAGGAATACTGTGACATGACTACTACCAGGAATACCATGACATGACTGCAACCAGGAATACCATGACATGACCACTACCAGGAATACCATGACATGACTACTACCAGGAATACCATGACATGACCACTACCAGGAATACCATGACATGACTACTACCAGGAATACCATGACGTGACTACTAGTACATGACTACTACCAGGAATACCATGACGTGACTACTAGTACATGACTACTACAAGGAATACCATGACATGACTACTAGTACATGACTATTACCAGGAATACTGTGACATGACTACTACCAGGAATACCATGACATGACTGCAACCAGGAATACCATGACGTGACTACTAGTACATGACTACTACCAGGAATACCATGACATGACTACTACCAGGAATACCATGACATGACCGCTACCAGGAATACCATGACATGACTACTACCAGGAATACCACGACGTTACTACTAGTACATGACTACCACCAGGAATACCATGACGTGACTACTCGTACATGACTACTACCAGGAATACCATGACATGACTACTAGTACATGACTACTACCAGGAATACCATGACGTGACTACTACCAGGAATACCATGACATGGATACTAGTACATGACTACTACCAGGAATACCATGACATGACTACAAGTACATGACTACTACCAGGAATACCATGACATGACTACTAGTACATGACTACTACCAGGAATACCATGACGTGACTACTACCAGGAATACCATGACATGGATACTAGTACATGACTACTACCAGGAATACCATGACATGACTACTAGTACATTACTACTACCAGGAATACCATGACGTGACTACTACCAGGAATACCATGACATGGATACTAGTACATGACTACTACCAGGAATACCATGACATGACTACAAGTACATGACTACTACCAGGAATACCATGACATGACTACAAGTACATGACTACTACCAGGAATACCATGACATGACTACTAGTACATGACTACTACCGGAATACCATGACATGCCTACAAGTACATAACTACTACCAGAAATACCATGACATGACTACTAGTACATGACTACTACCAGGAATACCATGACATGGATACTAGTACATGACTACTACCAGGAATACCAAGATATGACTACTAGTACATGACTACTACCGGAATACCATGACATGACTACAACCAGGAATACCAAGACATGACTACTAGTACATGACTACTACCAGGAATACCATGACATGACTACTAGTACATGACTACTACCAGGAATACCAAGACATGGCTACTAGTACATGACTACTACCAGGAGAACCAGAGTATAGAGGGGGAGAAGCCACCTGCTGTGGCCCAGGAAGGTGCACTGTATTCGGGCACACACTCCCAGCAACCGCTGTGACGCCACGGAGGTCTCTGGCAAACCTGCTCAGGTGATGTTGTTTTTCTCGTCATGGTCCAATGTCCTTCCTCTTAAAGTGGAAGTTTGTTTCCAGGTGAGCTCAGGGGAAGTTAGGAGAGGCTGTTAACGTCGCAGGCAAGAGAAAAAAGGAGCGCTGGATTTGCTCACCCTTTCACAAACAATAATGATCAGTTAAAATACTATAGTACATAATTCCCTCATAAAGTGAAATGATGGTGCACTCCGATTGTATCAATACAAAGTAAATCCGGGAGTAAAATGGAGCAAGGAAGCCAAACAATATTCCGAAATGGCGTGTCATCATCATGTTTACCGTATTTCTCCTCACGTTAAAATAAATGTTTTTGTACAAATACTTCATGCAGGCACATTCTGCTCCGATTTCCGTGACGGAAATCTACTTCCTCAGTAGATGATGAGCTTTTGGGGGAATATGTTTTTCCAGCAGGGAATTCCTTTGCAACTTTTCTCATTTGAGGTGTGACCTGTGGGATTTCTACACATCTCTTCCACGTTTTTTTTATCCTGGTAGATTCAAACCTGGCCGTGCAAACTTTTGCAAAGCAATCCAATACGACTTAAAAATATTTATTATGATTTTTTTTTCTCCAAATAATTCTATTCTTGTCACAGCACTGTGACTTTATTTTCATAATACCACAACTTTTTCCCACTCTCATTTTCCAAAACATCAATTTATTGATTTTTTTTGTTTGTAATATTGCAGGAATGATTATGCAAACATTTTGTTGTTGTGATTTTAAGTGTTTTTTATATTAATATCTACTTCATACTTGTCAAATCACAGCGTTTTTTCCCCTTTTTTGTTGTCGTTTTTGACTGTTTTTAAACTAAAAGCAGCCACAGGCTACAAATGGCCCCCGGTCCACATGTTGGAGAGCCCTGGATTAGAAGGAAGCGTTTCCAGTGTCACACAATAACGCACTTGGCGTTTTTCATCCGACGACGCGTACAGTAGCCCGGTGGTCTGTGCGACTGTTCCTGTTTGTGTAGGTGCAGGGAGTTCCCCAAGGCTCTGGTTTCGGTCCATTTTTGTTCATGTGGGTTTGGAATAAACCATTTTTTTTTTCTTGTTAGCTTTTTAATCTGGAGAGATTAGCGTCCATTAATGTTACTTTTAAGTATTGTAGGAAAAAGTCTGCTATCCGAGCTCCTGCTAGGAATGGAATATGTTCACGCCTGAGCTAGATAAGCATGTTGCCGTGTGGAAAATATTCCATTCCCAAGACTTGGTCGCGGCTTTGTCCGTGTTCTCTGGTCGCCATGTTAGCATGTGCTGATGTTGCGGCGAAACACTTGACCTCAGCAAACCTCAGCACGAAAAACGCCACGAACCACATCAGTCTTTGTATTTTTTTTTTTTTTTCCGCCATTTAATGGCACGCCGACTCTGCGATTGCCAAGTGATTGATGCTCCCTGAGGGACGCCGGTCTTGCTGCCAAATGTGTTTTTTCCCCCTTTTTTCTTGTTGTTTTTGTCTGTGTTTTTAAACCAAAAGCAGCCACAGGCTACAAATGGCCCCCGGTCCACATGTTGGAGAGCCCTGGATTAGAGGGAAGCGTTTCCAGTGTCACACAATAACAGACTTGGCGTTTTTCATCCGACGACGCGTACAGTAGCCCGGTGGTCTGCGCGACTGTTCCTGTTTCTGTAGGTGCAGGGAGTTCCCCAAGGCTCTGGTTTCGGTCCATTTTTGTTCATGTGAGTTTGGAATAAACCATTTTTTTTTCTTGTTAGCTTTTTAATCTGGAGAGATTAGCGTCCATTAATGTTACTTTTAAGTATTGTAGGAAAAAGTCTGCTATCCGAGCTCCTGCTAGGAATGGAATATGTTCACGCCTGAGCTAGATAAGCATGTTGCCGTGTGGAAAATATTCCATTCCCAAGACTTGGTCGCGGCTTTGTCCGTGTTCTCTGGTCGCCATGTTAGCATGTGCTGATGTTGCGGCGAAACACGTGACCTCGGCAAACCTCAGCACGAAAAACGCCACGAACCACATCAGTCTTTTTTTTCCCGCCATTTAATGGCGCGCCGACTCTGCGATTGCAAAGTGATTGATGCTCCCTGAGGGACGCCGGTCTTGCTGCCAAATGTGTTTTCTATTGAAATGTAATAACTGGAAAAGTAGATGTTAATCCGCCCGGAGACAAACGGCCGTACTTGGGACGGAATGGCAGCAACACATGACACCCTGCCGCCACGTAATCCGTGATTTATCCCGAGATGCCGCAAGATAACGGGATACGGTAAGCCTGTTTGGAAGACCAACTGTCCTTCCTGGCAGCTCAAAGGAAGCCATATTCCTTGCTTCCTCGACCAACACGACACTTTTATGGAATAATAATAATAATAATAATAATAAAAAGAATGTGTTCAACCTCCCTCCGATTGCTTCACACTCGGTTCGCTTTAACACCACCTTCGCAAACATCACCAAAAAGGCGTCCTGGATGCAGAAGAAGCGCCTGGACGGCCTCCAAGCGGAGTGTTGCTGTTGCTTTCGGCTGATACGTGGCAGCGAGAAGAGAAAGTGCCAAGAGCCATCTCTGCAGCACGACGACACACCTTCCCGCCTTCACAGACCCAACAAGTCCAACCGAAACCGCGTCCCGACTCGCCAAACGGGACAGGAAATCACCAAAAGCACAACATCCCGGTCTCAATTTGTGTCAATTCCGTGTTTATATTCAGCATGCAAGAGTTCGAAGCTGCCCCCCCCCCCCACCCCTTCTCCGTTTCCTTTGCGCTTCTTTGTTGGACGTGCGCTTTTACGCACGGAGGGACGCGCACCCGAGTGACGCGCACACCCCCGTGTTGTTCTCCAGCCACCTCTTTGTTGCGTTTAGATGTTTTCCTTCAATGAAAGCCGGAGGAGGGAGTGAGTGAGCGAGATTCAGCGTCCACGCACGGCTGCACCCCCACCAGTCACGCACGCGTGCGGGTGATTAAGATTTGTGTGGGGGGGCGGTGGAAAGAGGGGGCAGTAACAAAAATGGTCAAAAATGCACCCGGATTGAGTGAGTTTGGGGTTAAAGTGAAATAATGCGAGATTCCACGGAATATAAAGTTACCCCCGTCAAGAGTGTGATATTTTCGGCCCAAACCAACTGATGCTCTTGGGGGGGTGGGGATTGGGGGGGGACTACACATCTTGAAGCCAGCACATTCCCCAAAGTGGGTGATTCAACGAAGCACAGCTTCCAAGGAAGGATGAAGGCATCTCTTACCTTCTCCCATGCCGTCACGTCCTCCTGGCGGCGTCACGCTGCCGCTGCTGCCGCTGCTGCTGCTGGTGCTGCTGCCGCTGCCGTCGTCCTCCTCCTCCTCTGGTCCGCTTCATCGCGCCGTGAAGGCAGCATGCTTGTGGAGGCGAGCGGCGCCTTGCTTTGGCTGCGCACAAGAAAGTGGAGGAGAGAGAGAAAGAGAGAGAGAGAGAGAGAGAGGGAGCGCGAAGGAAGAAGGGGGGGGGGGGGGGGGGGGCGTGGAGGGGGGGCTAGTGATGACGCTCTTTATTTGCCAGTTACATTCATTACCCGTGCAATGACTGGACACTTGATTAGGTACACAGCCCGATGGCATTCAATGCAGAAAAGTCTCACTTCCTGCTTTTCATTCAGCAAAATGCTTCTTCTGATGGTGCTGCTAGTTTGAATCCCTGTCTGTCCTTTATAGATTGGACGAATGTTCACCTCGTACTTCGGTACGGGACAAAAAATTTAAAAAAATAAAAAAAATAAAACAAAACAAAAAAACTTATATTAGGAAAGCAGGAAGTGAACAAATGTAACAGTTACTGATTGTAAAAGTTATATCACCTTGTACTTCAGTATGTGACAAAAAAATTAAACAATATTAGGAAAGCAGGAAGTGAACAAAAAATATTTTTTAAGTAATTTTTTAACTATATTAGGAAAGCAGGAAGTGAACAAATGTTTTTAAAGTACAAAATAAAAAAATAATAAATTAAACTATATTAGGAAAGCAGGAAGTGAACAAATGTAACAGTTACTGATTGTAAAAGTACCAAATGGAGGGGTAGGATTTGGACATGTGGAACTGGGAACTGATTATGGGATGCACTCAATTGGAATCTGATGCATGTTCAAATGAAATTAAACCATCATGTTTTCCATCATGTCTCCATGTTGTGGAAGGGGACGTGATACCTTCAGGTCTGCTGTGTGTTGCGTAACTCCACCTGAGTTCTACCAGCAGCAGGAAGAATAAACCGTAGTATATCTTCTTGGGATGTTTGGACGACGTCGTAAATCAGCTGCAATAAAATCCATGCACAATAAATAAGACGATTCCCAGGAAGAAGGTCCCACCAGACCTAGTGTAGGATTTCAGTCAGTACCCTGCACCCCTTTCAGGCTGCCCAGAGGCAGAAAGGTGTAGTGGCCAGCCAATCACAGGGCACATATAGACAAACAACCATTCTTCGGGCGAGCCAGCCAATCACAGGGCACATATAGACAAACAACCATTCTTCGGGCAAGCCAGCCAATCACAGGGCACATACAGACAAACAACCATTCTTCGGGCGAGCCAGCCAATCACAGGGCACATATAAACAATCATCCATTCTTCAGGCAAGCCAGCCAATCACAGGGCACATATAGACAAACAACCATTCTTTGGGCGAGCCAGCCAATTACGGGGCACATATAGACAAACAATCATTCTTCGGGCGAGCCAGCCAATCATAGGGCACATATAGATAAAAACAACCATTCTTCGGGCGAGCCAGCCAATCACAGGGCACATATAAACAATCATCCATTCTTCAGGCAAGCCAGCCAATCAGAGGGCACATATAGACAAACAACCATTTTTCGGGCGAGCCAGCCAATCATAGGGCACATATAGATAAAAACAACCATTCTTCGGGCGAGCCAGCCAATCACAGGGCACATATAAACAATCATCCATTCTTCAGGCAAGCCAGCCAATCAGAGGGCACATATAGACAAACAACCATTTTTCGGGCGAGCCAGCCAATCACAGGGCACACATAGACAAACAACCAAAAATAGAACTGACTCCTTCAGGGATACTCCTGATACCGGAGGAAGGAACAGCCAATGATCAGTGGCCGCTCGTCTCCAGGATCCGCAGCTTCTTCATCCAATCATCATTCTACCACGGCGATCCTCAAGGCTCCGTTCTCCGCCCAGGCTGGTTGACGTGAGGTCAGGTTTTTCCTGGAAGATACGCAGATGTACTTTGCGAGTTGAATTTCAGCTTATGCTGCCTTTTAACACGTTTAGACTCCAAATTGCTTTTGTCGGCTTGAGCAATCTCCTTGTTTACAGCCGAGAGAAGCAGCGGCAGCAACAATATGCAAAGATCGATAGAGGAGATAGGGTGATTAGTCTGCCATCCAGGAATAAGCCCCGCCACACCGGTCCCCCGCCAAGGCCGCTCATGTGATCCGCCAAACATAATCATGTCTGCCGTGTTTTGACGGTATGCTAATTGATGTTGTTGACTGGCAGGTTGGCGGCGCAGTGATTGGAGGCAGACGTGGGCGGCCCTCCTGCTGTTTGCTGGCGTTCACCGAGCCATTTGTCTTGGTACGCCGCTAATGGCGAGGACACCGCTTCAGCGTTATCCAAAGTGCTGATGGGCGCACCTCGTAGAAAGATGCTACATCACCTGCTCACACGTGCTTCGGGATGGAGGAAGACTCCGGTACCGATTCAGCGACACTTTTCGACTTCGGCTTCGAAAAATGCCTTAAAATCTGGTGAGCGATATAAGCACGATTTGATCAGCCAATGACTGTCGAGAGTCTTGGTACCAATGGCAGGCTTCCTGTTGAGCCAGATGGAAGTTTTTATGATTATAGTTGTTGTTTTATTATTATTATTATCATTAATTCATTAATTCATTAATTCATTAATTCATTAATTCATTAATTCATTAATTCATTAATTCATTAATTCATTAATTCATTAACTCATTCATTCGTTCGTTCATTCATTCATTATTGGATTCAATACCTGTGCGTGCGATGTCGCGGCGTTTGCGCGTCACCAGGTCACGTGACGGTTTCCAGCCAATCAGTGCGGTACACAATCCGGAAGAGATTCCACCCCGGAAGCGGTGAGGGAAACGCTTGGGGAAAGAATTGCAGCAGGTATGTCGAAGTTATGTCGTCGTTAATTCACCCTCCAAAAGTCTGAAACGTAATCTAAGCGTGGTGGGACGAGAGGGGCCGTCCGCCGACGAGACGCCGCATTGAGAGGAGCAGTTTTTGACGGAACTACGGAATCGGTGAGTGTTTGTATCCGGATGCTATTCTGGACTGAGGCATTGCAAAGCCAACTTTTGGTAATAGTTGTTTCTATTTCACTGATTAAGTTTTAATTCTTGCTACTAACTTTGTCTGTCATGCACTGTTATTTAATGCAAGATTAATTTATTGCTTTTCATTATTATAATGAATAATGTCACATGGCAATAATTTATTATAAGGGAAATAAACTGTGAACATATATTGTACAATATTAAAGTTATGCTTATCATATTACGTGTTATATATATTGATTATGTGCACATTGATTTCTACTTTGTATTTAGACGGCGAGCTAGGAACACTAAGGCCCCCCCCTGGATTCTTCCAAGAGGAGCTGGCACCCCCAAATCCCCCATTCCCCGCTCTGGTCGGCCGGTAGGAGGCTTTGCAGCCGTCCCCTTTTCTTTGGTCCCTCATGTCGCTCCTCGCTGATTGGCCCGTCATATAAACTGTCAAGTCCCTTCCTTCACCTTTGACCCTCCGGACACTCAATTGCCGGGCCATTGAACTGTTGCCGTATGCCTCGGGACTCTTAGACCTCGGCCTTCTTTACCCGTCGGCCATTAAATGAATGTACACATACTAAGTATGTGTGGATTGTTCCATGTTGGTTCTTTCACATTATAATATAAGGTACCGCCACAACTTCATTTTTGTGTTTTGCCTCCTTACTCACTCCTAGAGCTGAATTTAGATTTTGTGTTTTGTGCTGTGTGAGAAATTTCAAGTCAAACTTTGAGGTTCAGAAACCGCACCGCCAGAGAAATAATAGAGAGGTAAGACGGTAGGGGTGCATGCTTCCACAAATGTTCACTCTTTTGTGCTATTATGTTCCCATCCTATTATTCCTCATACTTATTATGGGCCTGCAAGCAAAGCACAGCAGCCCATCCTTTATTTCTCATGTATTACGGGCCTGCAAGCAAAGCACAGCAGCCCATTGTATTAGTACTCATATGTATTATGGGCCTGCAAGCAAAGTGCAGCAGCCCTTCCTATTATTCCTCATATGTATTATGGGCCTGCAAGCAATTCACAGCAGCCCATCCGATTGTTCCTCATACGTATTATGGGCATGCAAGCAATTCACAGCAGCCCCATCCTATTATTCCTCATGTATTATGGGCCTGCAAGCAATTCACAGCAGCCCGTCCTACTATTCCTCATACGTATTATGGGCCTGCAAGCAATTCACAGCAGCCCGTCCTACTATTCCTCATACGTATTATGGGCCTGTAAGCAAAGTGCAGCAGCCCATCCTATTATTCCTCATATGTATTATGGGCCTGCAAGCAATTCACAGCAGCCCATCCTATTATTCCTCATACGTATTATGGGCCTGCAAGCACATGTAATGACCGCATAGGTCTTGGAGACGGGAACAGCCCAATCTGTGTAACCATGGCAACGTAACATAATCAAGCGGCCCATTTTTCCTTGATTAGCAACACGTGAAGAACCCCAACACGTTATGACCGCCAAGGTCTGCATTCGGGGGAAGTGTGCCGTTTACAGTTCGTAGCATCCCGTGTAACCGCGGTGACGCAATCGAGGAACAAAGTTGCCAACGGCCACATGATCAGGAAGCCGCCCCTCCGGTTTACCCTCGGCTGGACGTGTCTGTGGAACGGTGGCGCCATTGGCAAGATGGCTCTTTTGTCGACGTTTGCAGCGTACCGAGAGCAGCCTGAAATAAAAGCAAATGTGTTTACTTCTCGGCTAGGTGATGTCATGTATAAAACAAGATTGAAAAAAAAAAAAAAAAAAAAAGAAGTCCTTCTTGGCGTGTTGGAGATGAAAAAGGTTCTCGGGGACTTGACAGGCTGCAGGTAATATTAGCGCGTCTCGCTAGTGTGGCTGCCTGAGTGTTTCATTTTATCTCCTAATGAATCCACGCCGGCGCGGATGAATTCACGAATCCACACGGCAGTGCTCCTTCATGCTCGGAGGAGCAGATATTAATCTGCAAATATTGATTGTGCCGCCTCGCTCTTTGGGCCCCCGTTCCCCCCCCCCCCCACCCACCCTCTGCACGGCAGGCTCCCATTTTCTCCCCACAAGAGAGTGGAGTAGCTTATCTAGCCCGGCCCCGGGGGTTAATTGCTCCCCTTTTTTTGACTGTTTCCATGTCACCAAATGACTTATTTAGCATTTCTCTTCAATTCTTTTGAGTGTCTTAATTGGGGGTAATTAAGTGAAGTGATGGCATTAGTCGTTGTTGTGCCACAAAGCATCAAAACCTCAGCTAGGTGCGGAGCATACATGAATACGTCATTAATGCTGACACTCTTATCATGCTAAACCTTCACATGGTCATTAGCCCGCATGCCTTTTTTGTTATTGAGATGCGTTCGCTGTCCTTGAAATGGGCACCCCCGACATAGAAGCACTCCACACCGGCCCTTTTATGCCGACTTGAATGGCAGGTGTTTGCTTTTTGCACCCGACAAATCCAGTTTAGCAACAAGAGCGCTGATGTTTCCGCGGGAGAGCGAAGTAAACACAGATTAGCTTCCCAAAAGGGAATACTTGGCTTAGCGGGAAACTTTGCATGAAATGGGCATCAAACACAAGAAAGAAAACTTCTAAGTACAGCAGGAGCGAATGTGACGGCTGTGTGTGTGTGTGTGGGGGGGGGGGGGGGTCAGCCGAATCCTTCAAAAACATTCTTTGACAACTCTGTGAAGCCAACAGATCGGAAAATTGCTGAAAACGTTTTGAGGCGTCTGTGCCAAAAGAGGCTGTAAACATTGTGAGCGTGTCAATACGCCGACGAAAGTGGATTTCGGAAAAAAAAAACAAAAAAAACGTAAAACTTGATTGCAATGATGAAATCAACCGGGGGCTGCAATTGGTGGGAAGAAATCAGCTGATAAGATGCATGGAATTATTCTTCATTCACAGGGCGAAATTCCCGATCAACCACAACGACATTGGAGTATACCTCGGATCAACATTTGCAATAAAAGTGACTTGTAATTATTTCATCATATTCATCACCAGGACCCTTCACTTTTCTCTTCAATTGCCATCGTTCACTCGCCACACAATCCAGATCTAATTCTGAAACGTACCTCCAATTCACCGCTCTTGGATGAAAATGGAAGACGATCCATGAAAAGACGGAATGGGAGTCAGGCGTGGTCTTCAGCCTGAGGTTTGCTGCCATCTGGAACTCGCCGTGACAGAATGGGACCAGATCTGAGGTGGTCCACGCGTTGCAATGCAGGGCCCCGCTTTGGCTGATGATCATCCCAAGACCCGCAGCTGATAATAATACTCTTACTAATCTTACTACTCGTAATACTCGTACTACTCATACTACTTGTAATACTCGTACTACTCGTAATACTCGTACTACTAACAGGCTGTACATAGTATGTAGTATGTAGGCCATACGGCCTATGAGTAGTACATTACTACTCGTAATATTCATCCTACTTGTAATACTCATACTGCTTGTAATACTTGTAGTACTTGTGCTACTCATAATACTCATACTACTCGTAATACCCATTCTACCCATACTACTCATACTACCCGTACTACTGGTAATACTCATAATACTCTTACTACTCGTAATACTCGTAATACTAACAGGCTGTACATAGTACTACAAGTAGTACATACTACTCATAATACTCGTACTACTTGTAATACTCGTACTGCTTGTAATACTCGTGCTACTCATAATACTCGTACTACCCATACTACTCATACTACCCGTACTACTGGTAATACTCATAATACTAACCGGCTGTACGTAGTACTACAAGTAGTACATATTACTCGTAATAATCGTACTACTTGTAATACTCATACTACTCGTACTACTCGTATTACTAACAGGCTGTATGTAGTATGTCGGCCATACTACTAGTATGAGTAGTATGTACTACTTGTAATACTCATGCTACTCGTAATACTCGTAATACTAACAGGCTGTATGTAGTATGTAGTACATAGGCCATACTACTAGTATGAGTAGTATGTATATAGTGTGTAGTATGAGTAGTACATACTACATACAAATACTACATACAAATTTCCCCACTGAGGGACGAATAAAGGCATATCTTAATCTTACTACTTGTAATACTCATAATACTTGTACTACTCGTAATACCCGTGCTACTTGTACTACTTGTACTACTAACAGGCTGTACGTAGTATATAGTACGTAGGACATAGGCGGAGCTCGGAGTGGATGAATTGTAATAAAGGTTTTATTGTAATTCTAATGAGCGTGTTATTGTTTATGGAAAAATGAGAGAAAAGAATAAAGCGCCACCTAGAGGGCGCGACCACACAGTGAAACATTGGCAAGAGGTGAGGAAGTACAACGTTTAATTACAGTACAGTATATTTGGTCAATGGCGGTCCAGGTTGCAGCCCTGGAGCCTGGTGCGGTCTCGAACACAGGAATGTGATTATGTTGTGGAGCAAACCAATACAATTACAATCCATACATAATTCATTTCTATTGCTTTGGAACAGCAATGGGAGACCAGGGTTCAATTCCACCCTCGGCTATCTCTGCGTGGAGTTTGCATGTTCTCCCCGTGCATGCGTGGGTTTTCTCCGGGTACTCCGGGTTTCCGCCGCTTTTATGGGCTCGGCCGAGGTGTGCAGGACGCCGGCTGGCACTCGGAGCGTCTTTGATGGGGATGAAAGTAATACGACGGTGGCGGGAGTCTTTTATTGGATGCTAATTACTCAGTAAATTGGAGCGGCAACATCAAGTGAGTCGGAGCGCCGGTCTGAAGGGAAATTCCGCCTGGCCATCAATTAGGAATCAGGGAGACGGTCAAGCGTTGTGTCATGTTTATGGCCCCATATCCATATTGGCCGATGTGGTTAATACCGGCTATGGTTTATTGGTCCCGCGGGGGCGGGCGTCCTTAGGAAAACCGTGAGCAAAAACAGTCTGATGGACTCCACCTCCAAAATCCTTTATTACGGATTTAACGGATTTCATGTTATTCCCGGAAATGATTCCAACCTTTCGGACACGAACAAGAGAAACAATTGAAGTCAAGTAGGACACAAACTTTGGGACAGACGTCCGTGTACTTGGGAATCTGCTGATCATCTGGGTAGCATTCCGTTCCGGAAAGGATCACTATCCCTCCTCTAACGGGAAAAACAAATATGGACTCAAAATTGAGGAATTTTAGCCACCACACCAGCAGGTGGCAGTAGTTCCTTACCATCCGTTTATCTTCTCTTATCCGAGGTCATCCTGGGGGGTCAGCAACCTTAATCCCAGACCTACTTCTTCCAGATCCTACTGGAAAATCCCAAGTCCAGTTGAGTGACGGCGACTCTCCATTGTGTCCTGCGTCTTCCCTGAAGACCTCCCTCCACCCTAGATGCCCCCCCGGGGGAGGTCCAGGGTGCTTCCTGACCAGGCGGGAGGTCCAGGGTACTTCCTGACCATCCACCTCATGTGGCTCTTCTCAAGTGGTACAAGTTTAAGTTTTTCCGGATGACGGAGCTTCTCGTCTTATCTCTCAGGGACGGCTCAGCCATCCGACGGGGGAAATTAATTTCGACCGCTTGTGGCCGCCATCTTGTCCTTTCCGTCCCGCTTCACCACAACAGACCCATGCGGAGTCTGCACCAAAGGTTCTGTTTCGTGAGGGACTTCTTTGTCACCTCTTTCAAATCCACGCTCCTTCATTTCCAAGAATTTGGACATTGGTGGGAATTGGTGGGAATTGTGAAATCTCCTTCCACGGCATGTTGGCCTCTCTTCTCCGATCACGTTGGTCACGATGGAGCTGGAAACCAGTCCTGGATCCATGGGGCATCCTGATTATGATTCCAGAAGTGAAGTAACAAACCTTATCAGGACTATCAGATGCGAGAACGTGCAGTATTCCGACTTCCTCAAAACCCGGAAAACCAGAGGAAAAACTGATTCCAGATCTAAACCAGGAGAAGCTACACTCCAAAAACCAACTTTTGGATTTAAGGTGAAACCAGGAGTGAAACCACTCCTGGTTTGCAGCTTACTAAGACCTGGATAGTCGAGAGTCTACACAGACACGCACGGAAACGGACAACGGTCTGAATCCGACTTCATTAATGTTTGCGTCGGTGTTTGCAACACGGCAGTACAATATGGCGGTACGATCGTAACCACCGAGCCGTTTCAAAGCGGTGGCCTTCAGCCTGACGCTTAGCGACGGGATCCTTGCCGTGCGTCTAAACAAAGAGCCTCCGCGGCTTTCAGCAAAGTTTTCTGTTAATTGAGGAAAAAAAAAAAAAAAACGCTGAATATTTCAAGCAATTCTAATGAGGCTTACATATGAGAGCCTCGTAATGGCCTCTAATTTATGGATGAGCAGTCAAAAGGTTGACTGCGGCGTGAGTTCTCGAGAGAACGGCGTAACTCTCTGAGCGAGTTAATTGGCGGCGCCTGTTGTCTCTTGACACGTTTCTTCAACGTTTTGTCTTTTTTTTTTTTTTTTTTTTTCCAAACCGGACTTTGTCGTTCCTCTTTTCGCTTCTTTTGGTTCTTTCATGAAACGTAGCGTAGCATAAAAGCCTCGCCAAGGTTGGTCCCTTAATGAGCTTTGTTCAGGGAGAGCACGTTTTAAAAAAGGTCGTAAACTTCACACCGGGAGATAACGCCGGAGCTAGCATGCTGACTCTGCAGACTTCTCGCACCATGAAAGTCTCACGGGCGACTTGGACACAATCAGGGATGCAAATAATGTCAAACGAAGGTTTCATTCATTCATTCATTTTCTACCGCTTTTCCTCACGAGGGTCGCGGGGGGTGCTGGAGCCTATCCCAGCTGTCTTCGGGCGAGAGGCGGGGTACACCCTGGACTGGTCGCCAGCCAATCACAGGGCACATATAGACAAACAACCATTCACACTCACATTCATACCTATGGACAATTTGGAGTGGCTAATTAACCTAGCATGTTTTTGGAATGTGGGAAGAAACCGGAGTACCCGGAGAAAACCCACGCATGCACGGGGGTGGGATTGAACCCTGGTCTCCTAGCTGTGAGGTCTGCGTGCTAACCCCTAGACCACCGTGCCGCCCCAAACGAAGGTTTAAAAAAAAAAAAAAAAATGTAATGTTATAATTTTTATTAGTCTATCTATTCTGTATAGCCAGAACTTGAAACTGAAACCAGAAAAATGCAACAAAATTAAGAGAATTCAAGAGTCAAATTGCAGTGTCGAGTACTATAAATGTGTACATGTTGGCAGGTTCATGTTGTAGTGCTTCCACAGTCTAGAGCAGGAGTCCAAACTTTGCGCAGCGAGAGCCACATACTGAAAATTGAAAGGATGTAAAGTCATATTGAGTTTATTCTAACAAGAAAAACTAAGAATTGTGATTTTTTTTTTCTCGTCGTATTTTGACTTTATTCTCGTAAAATTACACCTGTTTGTTTTTTTTTTTCATTTCTACTGGGTATTTTCAATTTTCCAACAATTTTTCCTGAGGTTTCAACAAGTCATGGGTCAAAGCAGGGATCTTGTCAGTAGTGATGATTGACAGGTCTTAAAATTCAGCAGTGTAGTGAAGCTGTAGCATGTAGCATGTAGCATGTAGCATGCACTTGGTAGTATGCACTATAGGTCAAGGATGTAATGAGGGTCACATACAGAAAACAAAAGAACCCAAAACAAAACACCAACATCTTATCTCTATTATAGATGACAAAGTGTAATATCTAATAATATATCTAATTAATAATTCATACATTTTATTCTTACTATGTGCTGAGGGTTAATAATAAATAACTAAGCTGTGTGCCAAAAATGGCCCCAAGGCTGCTCTTTGGACACCCCTGCACTTGGAACTGTGCAACAACTGACAAGACTTTAAGAAAAGTCAAACAAATATATATATATATATGTATGTATATATGTATGTATATATATAAGTTATAATTTTTTTTTTTTTTTTCAAAAAAAACACGTGATTAACTCTGTAGCCCCAAGCTGGAAGAAATATTAATGGGAAATGGAGGGAAAAAAAGACTATTTACATTGGTAAAGTTAGCTTCAAAACCCTGGCAGATGGCTCTTGTAGCAAGACCCAAGTTATTTGGATCTACGGCTGCCATGGCCCGTCAGAGACTAACCGGTGTTTTTCACATTTTGACATCTCTTGTCTCATTTTGGCATTAAACTGCCAGCTAAATTGGATTTCCAGCTGCTAGCGTTAGCCGTTTAGCACGGAACTACCACATTAGTTATGCTAAATTAGCACTCATTAGCACTCGGTCGTCAAATGTTACCGTTATGGGTTCACACATAGAATCAGCATTCGGGAGCAAGTATGAGGTGAAAAAAAAAGGGGGAATCCATCCATACAGCTTCTGGGAACGCCATTGGGAAAGACGCATTTAGGATTTTCTGGAGAAAATATCAAAACCATGAATGTAACGTCCATGATTCCATGATGTTGGAAAATGATGTGTAGAATCTGTGATGAAAGACGCAACATAAAAAGTATTTTTTCTCCGTTGGGCAAGGGGGGGGGTGTTTTTGGGAATTTTTGTCCAGCAACGTCAGTGTTGTTCCAGCACACAAGGTCAGATGCAGGCTCTGAAGAAGGAGACGCATGATGCAACCGATGGCGTGTTTGGGCGCATCAGCCTGGCGAGTTTCATCACTCATCCAGGCTTCAAGCCAACGTGAGAGGAGAAGCTACGCTCCGCTGCTTGTTTTTCACCAACAACGCCGTCTGAACGGGAATGCCACCATTCCACCATTCACGGGCGCGTTCAAGAGACACAACGTGATTAAAGTGCTTTTTTTGCTCTTCGTTTTCCAGACGTTGAATATTCCTCTTTATGGGAAAGAAATAATGGCATTATTTCTGGGGTTTATTTCAGGGTTTAAAATAGCTAGTGTTTACATTTTGATGTATGAATCCCATCATGGAAGAGGATTATGAATGTATAGCTCGGTGTTCCGGTATTAGCCTAGTTAATCAATGTCAGATTATTTTCGGTGTTAAATGCAATATTTTAAGGTCTACTTCTCGCTTAATCAACTGCCAGCCACGGCTTCAAAAGCAAATTGGGTTTTTTATGTAAATACCTTCCTCTTAAAGGGGAAGTGCACTTTTTTTTTAACTTGCCATCATTGACAATGCTTAGGCGGAACATTTTTTTCTGCATTATAACGCCAGAAAATGAGTTAATATGAGCTAGCTAACAATCGGGACACGGGGAACAAGTCAGGGATGACCTGGAATAAAGATGGCTAGCGTAGCAATGAGGAAAGAAGCTGCTAATATTTTCGGCGTTAAATGCAATATTTTAACGTCTACTTCTCGCTTAATTAACTGCTAGCGACGGCTTCAAATGCTAATTAGGTGCAACATTTTCTCTGTATTATAACGCCAGAAAATGAGTTAATATGAGCTAGCTAACAATTGGGACACACTAGAGGGACTGTGTCGAGGAGCGAGGCACGGGAAACACATCAGACCTGGAATAAAAATGGCCTCTTAAAGAAAAGGAAGCTAGCGTAGCAAGAAGGAAAGAAGCTGCTAATATTTTTGGCGTTAAATGCAATATTTTAATGTTTACTTCTCACTTCTCTCAACTGCTAGCCACAGCTTCAAATGCTAATTAGGTTTTTATGTAAATACCTTCCTCTTAAAGGGGAAGTGCACTTTTTTTTTTAACTTGCCGTCATTGACAATGCTTAGGCGGAACATTTTTTTCTGCATTATAACGCCAGAAAATGAGTTAATATGAGCTAGCTAACAATCGAGACACGGGAAACAAGTCAGGGATGACCTGGAATAAAGATGGCCTCTTAAAGAAAAGGAAGCTAGCGTAGCAATAAGGAAAGAAGCTGCTAATATTTTCGGCGTTAAATGCAATATTTTAACGTCTACTTCTCGCTTAATCAACCGCTAGCAACGGCTTCAAATGCAAATTAGGTGCAACATTTTTGGGTTTTTATGTAAATACCTTCCTCTTAAAGGGGAAGTGCACTTTTTTTTTTAACTTGCCGTCATTGACAATGCTTAGGCGGACCATTTTTTTTCCGCATTATAATGCCAGAAAATGAGTTAATATGAGCTAGCTAACAATCGGGACACGGGAAACAAGTCAGGGATGAGCTGGAATAAAAATGGCCTCTTAAAGAAAAGAAAGCCAGCGTAGCAATAAGGAAAGAAACTGCTATTATTTTCAGCGTTACATGCAATATTTTAACGTCTACTTCTCGCTTAATCAACTGCTAGCCACAGCTTCAAATGCTAATTAGGTTTTTATGTTGATACCTTCCTCTTAAAGGGGAAGTGCACTTTTTTGGAACTTGCCGTCATTGACAATCCTATCCAATTATCCAATTATAACGCCAGAAAATGAGTTAATATGAGCTAGCTAACAATCGGGACACGGGAAACAAGTCAGGGATGACCTGGAATAAAGATGGCCTCCTAAAGAAAAGGAAGCTAGCGTAGCAATAAGGAAAGAAACTGCTATTATTTTCGGCGTTACATGCAATATTTTAACGTTTACTTCTCGCTTAATCAACTGCTAGCCACAGCTTCAAATGCTAATTGGGTTTTTTTATGTAAATACCTTCCTCTTAAAGGGGAAGTGCACTTTTTTTTAACTTGCCATCATTGACAATGCTTAGGCGGAACATTTTTTTCTGCATTATAACGCCAGAAAATGAGTTAATATGAGCTAGCTAACAATCGGGACACGGGAAACAAGTCAGGGATGAGCTGGAATAAAGATGGCCTCCTAAAGAAAAGGAAGCTAGCGTAGCAAGAAGGAAAGAAGCTGCTATTATTTTCGGCGTTAAATGCAATATTTTAACGTCGACTTCTCGCTTAATCAACTGCTAGCAACGGCTTCAAATGCAAATTAGGTGCAACATTTTTGGGTTTTTATGTAAATACCTTCCTCTTAAAGGGGAAGTGCACTTTTTTTTTTAACTTGCCATCATTGACAATGCTTAGGCGGAACATTTTTTTCTGCATTATAACGCCAGAAAATGAGTTAATATGAGCTAGCTAACAATCGGGACACGGGAAACAAGTCAGGGATGACCTGGAATAAAGATGGCCTCCTAAAGAAAAGGAAGCTAGCGTAGCAAGAAGGAAAGAAACTGCTATTATTTTCGGCGTTAAATGCAATATTTTAACGTCGACTTCTCGCTTAATCAACTGCTAGCCACGGCTTCAAATGCTAATTAGGTTTTTATGTAAATACCTTCCTCTTAAAGGGGAAGTGCACTTTTTTGGAACTTGCCGTCATTGACAATCCTATCCAATTATCCAATTATAACGCCAGAAAATGAGTTAATATGAGCTAGCTAACAATCGGGACACGGGAAACAAGTCAGGGATGACCTGGAATAAAGATGGCCTCTTAAAGAAAAGGAAGCTAGCGTAGCAAGAAGGAAAGAAGCTGCTATTATTTTTGGCGTTACATGCAATATTTTAACGTTTACTTCTCGCTTAATCAACTGCTAGCCACAGCTTCAAATGCTAATTAGGTTTTTATGTAAATACCTTCCTCTTAAAGGGGAAGTGCACTTTTTTGGAACTTGCCGTCATTGACAATCCTATCCAATTATCCAATTATAACGCCAGAAAATGAGTTAATATGAGCTAGCTAACAATCGGGACACAGGAAACAAGTCAGGGATGACCTGGAATAAAGATGGCCTCTTAAAGAAAAGGAAGCTAGCGTAGCAACAAGGAAAGAAACTGCTATTATTTTCGGCGTTAAATGCAATATTTTAACGTTTACTTCTCGCTTAATCAACTGCTAGCCACAGCTTCAAATGCTAATTAGGTTTTTATGTAAATACCTTCCTCTTAAAGGGGAAGTGCACTTTTTTGGAACTTGCCATCATTGACAATGACCAGAAAACGCAGCCTGGTGCTTTTTATTTTTCCAAAGCGGAATTATTATGGGTCGTAATAGTCGCCGGACATAGCGAGAAAGAGGTGAAGCTGGCCACATCGATCCCTCCTGCTACATCTTCTTCTTCTCTGATATGTGTTCAGATCTACCAATCTAGCTGGAGGGACGGTGTCGAGGAGTGAGGCCAAAGGAATGGATGCACGGGAAAAACATGTCAGGGATGACCTGGAATAAAAATGGCCTCTTAAAGAAAAGACAGCTAGCGTAGCAAGAAGGAAAGAAGCTGCTATTATTTTCAGCGTTAAATGCAATATTTTAACGTTTACTTCTCGCTTAATCAACTGCTAGCCACGGCTTCAAATGCTAATCAAAATGCTAATTGCAAAACAAAAAAATTGCGGATCGTCTTTCCAAGGCGCATTGATTTCCGAGACCCGATGATGGGAACTAACGCTACTTCCATCAACAAGCTAAGATGCCCAATGACCCGCATTGTTAGCTAGCTCATACGAACCGGTTTTCTGACGTTATAATGCACAGAACATGGAACATTGTCAATGACGTTCCAAGAAAGCGCGATTCCCCTTTAAGTAAACACCCTCAAGTTGAGCATTTTCACTGCGTCTTTTTTTTCCTTGTCCGGATATGCGCGGCATTCCAATCGCTGCCCACTTCTCCTTATAGGCGGCACTCCAACGTGGCGGTTCCGCGCCATTAAGCCAATATCCACGAAGGCCCCCGCGCACGGTGTAAGACATGATTCAATTACCGGTAATATGTTGCCTTTCCCCGCGGGGTCAGCGTGCGTCTGATAGCACATGACGGCGTTTCAGCATCCGCCATGATGGCCCCATTGTGCTGCAGCCGCCGCTCGCTTGTGAAGGACAATAAAACATGGCGGGAGCGCACACATGCATATCAAACAGCCCCCCATTCAATCCCGCTACGCCGTCCTCAGCGGGGAGTCGGAAAGAAAAAAAAAAATAAGATGAGCCCATTTAAGTGCTTTAACTTCCAATTTATTCTTGGCCGGGTGCAGGTGGGAATAAAACCCAGTCGATGTTTATAATGTGCCCCCCCACCCCACCCCCACCACCCGCCTAGCGTACGCATCTAAAGACGTGTTTAAGTATGACAAAAAAATAAAAGAGCACTGATGGAAAGGCGCTCATGCGGCTCGTCCCGCGGCGGCGGCCGCTATCGGCGGCAAACAGCAGAAGAAGAAGAAGAAGTGATTAACTCGCACGGCCGTTAGTGAAGCAGCCATCAGTTCCTTCCCGCGCCGTCCACTTCATCTTTCACACCACTTCCTGCGTCCGCTTTCTCGCAGGACTGCAATCCCAGCCGATGACTGCATATGCTAATTTGCATAATGCGCATGCACATGCGTAGCAGACGCCTGTTTTTGTTGCGAAGGGCCTGTTCCTGTACGGGCGACAAGTTGCCGGATTTGTCGCTTGACTTTTCTTTTTCAAAGGACGCGTCTGATGGTCACTGATGGCGTCCTTGGAGCGCTTCTATGTCCGTGTCGAAGGAAGGAAGGAAGGAAAGGAAGCTGGCGGAGCAAGAAGGAAAGAAGCGGCTAATGGCGCTGCTAATGCCGCTGCTAACGGCGATGCTAAGGGCGATGCTAATGCCGCTGCTAACGGCACTGCTAACGGCACTGCTATCAGCACTGATAAGGGCCATGCTAAAGGCGATGCTAACAGTGATGCTAACACCGCTGCTAACGGCGATGCTAACGGCGATGCTAACGGCGATGCTAACGGCGATGCTAACGGCGATGCTAACACTGCTGCTAACACTGCTGCTAACACTGCTGCTAACACTGCTGCTAACACTGCTGCTAACACCGCTGCTAACGGCGATGCTAACGCCGCTGCTAACGGCAATGCTAATGCAGCCACTAATGGCACCGCTAATGGCGCTGCTAACGCAGCTGCTAACAGCGATGCGAATGCAGCCGGTAACGGCGTTGCTAACGGCGATGCTAACGGCGATGCTAACGGCGATGCTAACACTGCTGCTAACACCGCAGCTAACGGCGATGTTAACGGCGATGCTAACGCCGCTGCTAACAGCAATGCTAATGCAGCCGCTAATGGCGCCGCAAATGGCGCTAACGGCGATGCTAATGTCACCGCTAATGGCGCTGCTAATGGCGCTGCTAACATTGCTGCTAACAACGATGCTAATGCAGCTGCTAACAACGAAGCTAATGCAGCTGCTAACGGCGATGCTAATGCAGCTGCTAACAGCGATGCTAATGCAGCCGCTAATGTCGCTGCTAACGGCGATGCTGATGTCGCCGCTAATGTTTCTGCATGGCGCTGCTAACGGCGATGCTAATGCAGCCGCTAATGCCTATGTGTTGCATGATATACCATATTGTCACGGTGTGTGTGTGTGTGTGTCTGTGTGTGTGTGTGTGAGAGACAGGACTATTAATACAGTTAACACATTGGCTGAAGCTGAAAGGCCAATCCACGGTGCTATTGATGTTTGTCCATGCCAGCAGAATTCCATTAAAATAACAAACAAGCGTCTTGGGATGGCGGTGCAGCAACATGTTAGCGTGTTAAAGGCGTCGGGTCGATATGAAATTGCATCCTGTGTAAAATGCTGCGGACGAGCCCTCATGATGGCTCGCTCGGCGGCCACGGGAAGCTGCTCGCATCGATCCCGCCTCGGGGGTCGCGTGTCGCCTCTGCAGCGGGAGCGCCGGGGTCGGCTCAATAGTCCGTCGAGGAGCACCAATCAAACGGCCGAGGCCGAGGCGTTCCCGATCATCAGGCCACAATCTGCGGCGACAGACGCGGCGCTGCCCTCTCCTTCTGGTTTCAAGCGAGAGCGCCTTCATTTGCATGATATAGGCGACGTTCCACGCTATAAATCGGGACTGCGTCTCGTAAAAGTCGGGAAGCGTGTCAGCAATGGGATGCATCTGGAACGTTATGGCGTCTTTAGGGAAGGTGTTAACACGCGACAAGATAAGCTGGGCTTCTTTTATGTCGAGAAGGACCTCGCTGATGCAGGAACGTCTGGCTCTCTCCCAAGACATCCTGCTCCCGTCAGCACATCATGGCCGCCGCACCACCTGGAGGCCTCCTCTCTAGGAAACGCGCACTTCCAGTCAGTCATCCACAATCCCGATGTCCTCGTGTCAGACAGGAACGCTGTCTGTGCCTTCTACCACAGCGGCCTCACTCACAATAGGAGAGTAAAGGTGACTATAGGGGTGTTATTTCATGTCGAGAGGGCTCTAATGCTGCAAAGTGTGTTTAGAAGGTGGTAAACAGGTTTTCTATGGCTTATACTTTATGTCTCTTATGTCTACTATATTGGCCTATAGGTAACTATAGGGGTGTTATTTCATGTCTAGAGGACTCTATTAATGTTAGAGTATATTTAGAAGGTGGTAAACTTGTTTTCTATGTGTTTTAGATCTTATTTCCTCTTATATTTACTATATTAGATAACAGTAGTGTGAAGTTGACTATAGGGGTGTTATTTCATGTCTAGAGGGCTCTAATAATGTTAAATAGTGTATTTAGAAGGTGGTAAACAGATTTTCTATGTCTTTTAGGTCTTATTTCATCTTGTTATATTTACTGTATTGGGTAAAGGTAGTGTAAATGTGACTATAGGGGTGTTATTTCATATCTAGAGGGCTCTAATAATGTTAAATAGTGTATTTAGAAGTTGGTAAACAGGTTTTCTATGTCTTTTAGGTCTTATTTCATCTTATTATATTTACTGTATTGGGTAAAGGTAGTGTAAAGGTGACTATAGGGGTGTTATTTCATGTCTAGAGGGCTGTCTGTTTAGAAGGTGGTAAACAGGTTTTCTATGGCTTATACTGTATGTCTTATCATATGTCTACTATATTGGCTAATAGGAGAGTAAAGGTGACTATAGGGGTGTTATTTCATGTCTAGAGGGCTCTAATAATGTTAAAAAGTATATTTAGAGGGTGGTAAACAGGTTTTTTATGGCTTATACTGTATGTCTTATCGTCTCTTATATCTACTATATTGGCTTATAGGAGAGTAAAGGTGACTATAGGGGTGTTATGTCATGTCTAAAGGGCTCTAATAATGTTAAAGCGTGTATTTAGAAGGTGGTAAACAGGTTCTTTATGTCTTTTAGGTCTTATTTCAACTTATTATGTTTACTATATTAGGTAAAGGTGGTGTAAAGGTGACTATAGGGGTGTTATTTCATGTCTAGAGGGCTCTCATGTTCCAAAAAAAGGAATTCTTACTTTGTTTTTTTTGCATAGAGGCTCTAATCATGTTGAAAAGCTTAGGTGATAAAGATGAAGGCAAACGGGTGTTCCAACTACCAAACTATTCCATTCCCTAAATAAGGAATTCTACTTTGTGGAAATTCAGTCATGACAGCGACAAGTCGGGTCTGGACGGGCTTCCCGTCGTGAAGACGTGAAGATAAAGGACAAGGAAGAGATGTATCACTTCTTGTGTCTTCTGGAAGTTTGTGTGTGGAATTGGACCTACATTCATCCACCATGGCTGCACTCTGTAGGGTGGCCTTCATTAATGGCAAATGGTGCTAAATATTCATAGATGCTAATGACGCCAGCGCCTAATAAAGCATGATTACATTCCAAAACCCAGGTGATTGCAAGCGGAGATGGTTATTCATTAGAACGGGAGCTGATGTTGGAGTCCATTGTGGGGCCGGGAAGGTCCGACGTGGGGCGCATTTAGCTCTCGTTCTTGTGCTTGACTCCGTTCATTGATGGACCACTTGAGTGGTCGAGGACCATCGTGCTGATGGCGTGTCAGGGGGGGGGGGTGCGATGCAGAGAATCCGCGTTTTGACGGTTTCATTCCCACGAGTTCAATTTACGACACAGGCCGATAAAACGCCTGGAAGGGACAAAAGACACGGTCGCAATCAGAGGAGCGAGAAAGCGCATTGTTTGGCACGATAAGACACAAGGAGCGTCACAACGCCGGCGAAGCGGGAACGGATGGCGACGGAAGGGAAGGAGGAGGGAAAACGGGAATGGAATTGTCACGTGCTTGATTTAACGCACGATGGAACGACCGCTGGCATGTCATGTGACTTTGGCATCCCTTCATAGTCAGAAGGCGCATCAATTCCATAACATTAAAAATGGCCGCAATCAGACTACAGATTAGTCGAGCAAAACAAGCGCTCCTCTTTTGTCCTGCCTGAAAGGTGGTGTATATGTGACTATAGGGGTGTTATTTCATGTCTAGAGGGCTCTAATAATGTTAAAGAGTGTATTTAGAAGGTGGTAAACAGGTTTTTTATGGCTTATACTCTGTCTTATCGTCTCTTATGTCTACTGTATTGGCTAATAGGATAGTAAAGGTGACTATAGGGGTGTTATTTCATGTCTAGAGGGCTCTAATAATGTTAAAGAGTGTATTTAGAAGGTGGTAAACAGGTTTTTTATGGCTTATACTCTATGTCTTATCGTCTCTTATGTCTACTGTATTGGCTAATAGGAGAGTAAAGGTGACTATAGGGGTGTTATTTCATGTCTAGAGGGCTCTAATTATGTTAAAGAGTCTATTTAGAAGGTGTTAAACAGGTTTCTATGTCTTTTAGGTCTTACTTCATCTTATTATATTTACTGTATTGGGTAAAGGTGGTGTAAAGGTGACTGTAGGGGTGTTATTTCATGTCTAGAGGGCTCTAATAATGTTAAAGAGTGTATTTAGAAGGTGGTAAACAGGTTTTTTTATGGCTTATACTGTATGGTGCTTTTCAAAATACTCAAAGACACTTTACAGAAAAATGGAGTCGAATAAAAACAAGTAAACAGAGTAAAAGATACGTTAAAATACAACATTAATTCGTTTATACGCAGTTAAAATATGAGTGAAAGTGGGGCGGGGCACAGGAGTCGGGTATAAAAAATTGTTAAAATTATAAAAAAGTATAAAAATTGGCCTGTCGTAACTTCCTGTCGCCTCACTTGGAATCAAACGTCACTGGAAGAGGAAGGATGTTGTACCAAAGCCAATAATTATTATTATTATTATTATTTTTATATTTCATATCTTCTTTTTATTCGTCTCAAACACAAAAAAATCTGGAATGGCAGTATTTGTCTTTGATTGAATATTCCCTTTTATTGCGTAATCATGAAAGTCCCGCGGTCCCTCCTCTGCCGCCGCGTCGCTTCACGCTTCTTCCGCCCCCCCCCCCCACAGCGCCCCAAAGCGGCGCTAAGCGCCATCTCGCTGCCAACGCTTTCTTCTTTCACGCAACGCCCCCTCTCTCAAAGGCGTTTATTAAAAAATCCCGTCTCACCTTTTTGGACAGGGGGGCACAAAAGCAAAGCAATATGGCCGCCCCACGCCGTCGTCGCCCCCCCCCCCCCCCCTTCAAGTACAATGGCGCCAGCCCGATTTCCATTTTCAGGTGGAATTCATTTTGGAGTATCAAAGCAGCGGCGACCAGCCGACGCTTTAACAGGCTCTCACATCCTGAACCGCGTCAGGCCATGCGGCACTCGTGCACGCCTTGCAGGGGTGCATACAAATAATATCATCAATATCATCAACACGGCGAAGCAGGAAGTGAATAGAAAAGTAAGAGCAAACGTAAACAAACGTCACGCAGGAACCAACACAGGGACTTGGACTTGATTTGACCTCTGCTCCCTGCACGGTCACTTCCTACTTCCTTCTCCGCTTCAATCCAATCACGTCGTATAATCAATCACATGGCGTAGTTTTACTCGACTGTATTTTAGTTTTATTTAGTCGACACAAGCAGAGAGTCCCATCACGTAAAAACGTTCAAATACTGCCGAAGTAATCGCCTGGAGAGTAATTCATTCATTTTCTACCGCTTATAAAATGATTTTTTTAAAATGACTTTTACTTGATTTTAGTTTTATTGAGTTGACTAAAGCAGAGGCTTCCTTTTTGTTTGTTTTTGTTTGTTAAAATATGAGTAAATGCGGGGCGGGGCACAGGAGTCAGCTATAAAAAGTTGTTAAAATTATAAAAAAGTATAAAGTATAAAAATTGTTACCTAAATCATCGCCTGGATTGTTAGATATAAAAGTGTTTTTTGATGTGGTTTTACTTTACTTTAGTTTTTTTGAGTTGACTAAAGCAGAGGCTCCCTTTTTGTTTAAACTTGTATACCAGTTAAGAATGGTAAATTAATAATAATAATAATAATACATTTTATTTGTATAGCACTTTTCAAAATACTCAATCTGTTATTTCATATCTAGAGGGCTCTAATAATGTTAAAGAGTGTATTTAGAAAGTGGTAAACAGGTTTTCTATGTCTTTTAGGTCTTATTTCATCTTATTATATTTACTGTATTGGGTAAAGGTGGTGTATATGTGACTATAGGGGTGTTATTTCATGTCTAGAGGGCTCTAATAATGTTAAAGAGTGTATTTAGAAGGTGGTAAACAGGTTTTCTATGTCTTTTAGGTCTTATTTCATCTTATTATATTTACTGTATTGGGTAAAGGTGGTGTATATGTGACTATAGGGGTGTTATTTCATGTCTAGAGGGCTCTAATAATGTTAAAGAGTGTATTTAGAAGGTGGTAAACAGGTTTTTTATGGCTTATACTCTATGTCTTATCGTCTCTTATGTCTACTGTATTGGCTAATAGGAGAGTAAAGGTGACTATAGGGGTGTTATTTCATGTCTAGAGGGCTCTAATAATGTTAAAGAGTGTATTTAGAAGGTGGTAAACAGGTTTCTATGTCTTTTAGGTCTTACTTCATCTTATTATATTTACTGTATTGGGTAAAGGTAGTGTAAAGGTGACTGTAGGGGTGTTATTTCATGTCTAGAGGGCTCTAATAATGTTAAAGAGTGTATTTAGAAGGTGGTAAACAGGTTTTTTATGGCTTATACTCTATGTCTTATCGTCTCTTATGTCTACTGTATTGGCTAATAGGAGAGTAAAGGTGACTATAGGGGTGTTATTTCATGTCTAGAGGGCTCTAATTATGTTAAAGAGTCTATTTAGAAGGTGTTAAACAGGTTTCTATGTCTTTTAGGTCTTACTTCATCTTATTATATTTACTGTATTGGGTAAAGGTAGTGTAAAGGTGACTGTAGGGGTGTTATTTCATGTATAGAGGGCTCTAATAATGTTAAAGAGTGTATTTAGAAGGTGGTAAACAGGTTTTCTATGTCTTTTAGGTCTTATTTCATCTTGTTATATTTACTGTATTGGGTAAAGGTGGTGTATATGTGACTATAGGGGTGTTATTTCATGTCTAGAGGGCTCTAATAATGTTAAAGAGTGTATTTAGAAGGTGGTAAACAGGTTTTTTTATGGCTTATACTCTATGTCTTATCGTCTCTTATGTCTACTGTATTGGCTAATAGGAGAGTAAAGGTGACTATAGGGGTGTTATTTCATGTCTAGAGGGCTCTAATTATGTTAAAGAGTCTATTTAGAAGGTGTTAAACAGGTTTCTATGTCTTTTAGGTCTTACTTCATCTTATTATATTTACTGTATTGGGTAAAGGTGGTGTAAAGGTGACTGTAGGGGTGTTATTTCATGTCTAGAGGGCTCTAATAATGTTAAAGAGTGTATTTAGAAGGTGGTAAACAGGTTTTCTATGTCTTTTAGGTCTTATTTCATCTTATTATATTTACTGTATTGGTAAGGGTGGTGTATATGTGACTATAGGGGTGTTATTTCATGTCTAGAGGGCTCTAATAATGTTAAAGAGTGTATTTAGAAGATGGTAAACAGGTTTTTTATGGCTTATACTCTATGTCTTATCGTCTCTTATGTCTACTGTATTGGCTAATAGGAGAGTAAAGGTGACTATAGGGGTGTTATTTCATGTCTAGAGGGCTCTAATAATGTTAAAGAGTGTATTTAGAAGGTGGTAAACAGGTTTTTTATGGCTTATACTCTATGTCTTATCGTCTCTTATGTCTACTGTATTGGCTAATAGGAGAGTAAAGGTGACTATAGGGGTGTTATTTCATGTCTAGAGGGCTCTAATTATGTTAAAGAGTCAATTTAGAAGGTGTTAAACAGGTTTCTATGTCTTTTAGGTCTTACTTCATCTTATTATATTTACTGTATTGGGTAAAGGTGGTGTATATGTGACTATAGGGGTGTTATTTCATGTCTAGAGGGCTCTAATAATGTTAAAGAGTGTATTTAGAAGGTGGTAAACAGGTTTTTTATGGCTTATACTCTATGTCTTATCGTCTCTTATGTCTACTGTATTGGCTAATAGGAGAGTAAAGGTGACTATAGGGGTGTTATTTCATGTCTAGAGGGCTCTAATTATGTTAAAGAGTCTATTTAGAAGGTGTTAAACAGGTTTCTATGTCTTTTAGGTCTTACTTCATCTTATTATATTTACTGTATTGGGTAAAGGTAGTGTAAAGGTGACTGTAGGGGTGTTATTTCATGTCTAGAGGGCTCTAATAATGTTAAAGAGTGTATTTAGAAGGTGGTAAACAGGTTTTTTATGGCTTATACTGTATGGCGCTTTTCAAAATACTCAAAGACACTTTACAGAAAAATGGAGTTGAATAAAAACAAGTAAACAAAGTAAAAGATACGTTAAAATACAACATTCGTTCGTTTATACGCAGTTAAAATATGAGTTAAAGCGGGGCGGGGCACAGGAGTCGGGTATAAAAAATTGTTAAAATGATAAAAAAGTATTAAAAATTGTTACCTAAATCATCGCCTGGATTGTTAGATATAAAAGTGTTTTTTTAATGAAGTGGTTTTACTTTACTTTAGTTTTATTGAGTTAGCTAAAACAAAACATCAAGCATTGACCACGCCCCAAATAAAATAGTTTAGCAGTGAAATCCAGACTTTGAACTTATGCAAATGAGGGGGCGGTCCCGACTGGAACAAAGGCAACGTTTCTCCTAGTGTGGCCTTATCTTCAGTCGGTGGTTGTTCTCCGTTCCCTATTCCATCCTCTTCCCTCTCCTCCTCCATCTTCCCGCCTGCATCCTCACCTCCATCACTTCGGAGCGTCTTATCTCCGGCGCCAGCGTTGGCATCCATCAGCAGCAGGCTCCTGGCCGCGGTGGGCCCGTGATTAGAAGCGAATCTATATGTTCCTCCCCGTTGATAAAAGCCTTTTATCGGCTTTTATGTGGGGGCGCTGCACACCTTCTCCACCTGCGTGTCCATCAGGAGGTGGCGTGGAGTGGAGTGGAATGGAGTGGAGTGGAGCGCTGCTGCGCCTCTTTGACACTTTTTTGCTTCAAATCACGGCGAGGATGTCACCAGAGGAGAACAAAGATGACTTATCTTCCCCAAAGTGAACAATTAAGTTTGCCGGCACAGGATATTAACAAAGGACTTCATAACGCGCTATCGCACATTAGCATCTATGACTTTTATGGAGCTATTTGGCGCCAATAACGACCAACTCCATAAAGATGGGATCGCCGCCCGACAATGACATAAAATGTCCTTGCGTTCCAAGACGCAGAATTCCGATCATACATCACACGCAGAAATACATTAAGACTGATAGCTGATTGTAATATTATTATTATATAATAATTATTATATTATTGATATGGAGCAATGTAGAAGGTCTGACAAGGTCTGATATGCTGGAGCCTATCCCAGCTGTTTTCGGGCGAGAGGCGGGGTACACCCTGGACTGGTGGCCAGCCAATCCCAGGGCACATTTAGACAAACAACCAGTCTTCGGGCGAGCCAGCCAATCACAGGGCACATATAGACAAACAACTACTTTTCGGGCGAGCCAGCCAATCACAGGGCACATATAGACAAACAACCATTCTTCGGGCGAGCCAGCCAATCACAGAGCGCATATAGACAAATGACTATTTTTCGGGCGAGCCAGCCAATTCCTGGGCACATACAGACAAACAACCATTCTTTGGGCGAGCCAGCCAATCACAGAGCACGTATAGACAACTACTTTTCGGGCACGCCAGCCAATCACAGGGCACATATAGACAAACAACTACTTTTCGGGCGAGCCAGCCAATCCCTGGGCACATTTAGACAAACAACCAGTCTTCGGGCGAGCCAGCCAATCACAAAGCACATATAGACAAACAACCATTCTTCGGGCGAGCCAGCCAATCACAAAGCACATATAGACAAACAACCATTTTTCGGGCGAGCCAGCCAATCACAGGGCACATATAGACAAACAACCATTCTACGGGCAAGCCAGCCAATCACAGGGCACATATAGACAAACAACCATTCTTCGGGCGAGCCAGCCAATCACAGGGCACATATAGACAAACAACCATTCTTCGGGCGAGCCAGCCAATCACAAAGCACATATAGACAAACAACCATTCACACTCACATTCATACCTATGGACAATTTGGAGTAGCTAATTAACCTAGCATGTTTTTGGAATGTGGGAGGAAACCGGAAGCAAATGGCGGCTAATAAGTAAAAGGGGCAGAGTGACTGTGGCTGTAGGCAACCTCCTGTATAGTTGCCGGGTGGTGAAGTGGGTCTCTCAATGGCACCAGGTTTGGCTTGAGTAGGAACCATCCGGAGTTGCTTAGCTTTGCGTGTGCTTTAAAATGTGTCCCCCCCCCTTAGCGGGTAAGCGGCATCAGGAAAACAGGAGTTCAGAACATTCCCAGAGGGGACAGAGGTTACACCCGACCCAATACTTCTGTCCGTGCGGTACAGTGTCCCACCAGAAGATTGTTGTGGATCGACGGCATCAAACGCTAGAATATAACATTTAAGGGGGTGGAGGTGTTAATCCCAACTATTTTCCAAAAGCTAATTCCCCACAAACAACCATTCCCACTCACACTCATAGCATGTTTTTGGAATGTGGGATGAAACCGGAGTACCCGGAGAAAACCCACGCATGCACGGGGAGAACATGCAAACTCCACACAGAGATGGCCGAGGGTGGAATTGAACCCTAGTCTCCTAGCTGTGAGGTCTGCGCGCTAACCACTCGACCACCGTGCAACCGTGCGCAAGGTCAAAGTGTGTGAGAGAGCGAGCGAGCGAGCGAGAGAGAGAGAGAGAAGATGTTTTGTCAGACATCTGAGCGAGTGCAGCAACAACAGCTTTGGCTGAGCTGACATTTGGGCTTAATTAGCCCTTCTTCTCGTCTAACTTTTACTCTTGTTTTCATGCTGGGGGCTGCTGCGGTGTGGGGGTGGCACACACACACACACACACACACACACACTTGTCATCAGCCGTACCTGCAGACTCCGATTGCATCTGCATATGAAAAGTTGTTTCCAGCGTTTGTGCTTCTAATCTTGCGGAGGTGCTGATGGATTCTTGGAGGTTCCTGCGATTAAAGCCGAGGAGCAGCGTTGATGTTCCAAGACAAACTGCCCAATTTCCTCCCCGATGGGAAGTTCTGCTCACCTCGGAGCGAGGAGGAAGTCATTAAATGATTATGTGCGCCTTGTTTTGCCGACTGAATAATTCATGTTGGTTTGATTGCCGCCTTTGAAGGTTTTATTGCCCACCGAGGGAGGGGGGGGGGGGGGGGCAACTCGGACAGCATCCTCCCGACCCCCCCCACCCCCCTCTCCAAAAGGTGGGCTTGTCGCTACAGCGGTCATGTGACGTCTGGGTCGGGTCGGCGTGAGAGCGGCGCTCGTCACCTGCTCCCCCATCCCGAGACCGTGACGGCCGTCTCCTAGCAACAGCATTCCCTTCCATTTCATACCCGTCCTACAGCACAAAGGGGGAATTAGCTTTTGGAAATATTTGGGATTAACACCCGCCCCCCCCCCCCCGTAAATGTTATTTTCTAGCGTTTGATGCCCGTCGATCCGCAACGATCTTCCGGTGGGACATCTGTACCGCACGGACAGAAGTATTGGGTCGGTTGTAGCCTCTGTCCCTCTGGGAATGTTCTCAACTCCTGTTTTCATGCCTAATATGGCAGACCCGGTTCACCACCCAGCGACTATACAGGAGGTTGCCTACAGCCACAGTCACTCTGCCCCTTTTACTTATTAGCCGCCGTTTGCTTTTGTCACTGGGATAAAATTGTTTAATGGTGGTATTCATAACCATCTTGTGGTTGTCATAAAAACTATCTCAGGAGGTTGCCTACAGCCGCAGACAATGTTTTTACCACTTTAGCCAATTAGCAGCTATGACCATGACTACGGCAGACATTCTGATTCATTGAATACAGGCGCTTATGGCATATTGTGGACTTCACAAAACTACACCAGGAGGTTGCCTACAGCCACAGTCACTGTCACTCTGCCCTGTTTACTTATTAGCCGCCATTTGCTTTTGTCACTGGGATAAAATGGATTTATGGCCTTATTCATAACTATCTTGTGGTTAAAAACTATCTCAGGAGGTTGCCTACAGCCGCAGACAATGTTTTTACCGCTTTAGCCAATTAGCAGCTATGACTATGACTACGGCAGACATTGTGGTTCATTGAATAAAGGCGCTTATGGCATCTTGTGGACTTCATAAAACTACACCAGGAGGTTGCCTACAGCCACAGTCACTCTGCCCATTTTGCTTATTAGCCGCAGTTTGCTTTTGTGACTGGGAGAAATGGATTTATGGCGTTATTCATAACCATCTTGTGGTTAAAACTAAAAATATCTCAGGAGGTTGCCTACAGCCGCAGACAATGTTTTTACCGCTTTAGCCAATTAGCAGCTATGACCATGACTACGGCAGACATTCTGATTCATTGAATACAGGCGCTTATGGCATCTTGTGGACTTCACAAAACTACACCAGGAGGTTGCCTACAGCCACAGTCACTCTGCCCCTTTTACTTATTAGCCGCCATTTGCTTTTGTGACTGGGAGAAATGGATTTATGGCGTTATTCATAACCATCTTGTGGTTGTCATAAAAACTACCCCAGGAGGTTGCCTACAGCCGCCGCCAATGTTTTTACCCCTTTAGCCAATTAGCCGCTATGACTATGACTACGGCAGACATTGTGGTTCATTGAATACAGGCGCTTATGGCATATTGTGGACTTCACAAAACTCCACCAGGAGGTTGCCTACAGCCACAGTCAAATGTACTAATTAGCATCCATTTGCTTTTGTGACTACAGGATAAATTGAAAAGAGACGTCATTCATTACGATCTATATCTTGTGGAGTTCAGGAGGTTGCCTACAGCCACAGATGATCTCTGTCTAGTTTCTCTGTGTGGGTCATTGAGTAGCGGCATCGATCTGAGCGGTGACGATGCGGAGCAGGCAGGAAGCTGAAGGTGTGTGTGTCTCCGTTCATCTGCCGGCTTGAAGAACAGGATCGGGAGGAGCCGGGACACCTGCTTGTTGAAGATTCCCAAAGTCGGGGGAGGATCCCTCAGAGACCTTTTCCTCTTAAAAGCTCCCCAAAAGCTTTTAAACGCTCCTTTTTTTTTCCTTTTTAGCTCTTAGCTCCTTCCTTCCTTTTACTTGGCTATCTGCAAAGCGTTCCCGACGCTTATTCCGCGTTTGATGCAAAACCAGGCGCACCTTCTTGGGGCTCTTGCTGTGTCAGCAGGCCGGGGGGGGGGCAAGCAAAGCAAGTGTGGAAACACCTCAGTGACATTTGACCTCTAGCCAGCTGATACGTGCGACCAATTCCACCATCTGAAGGAACGCTGAACGAAAGCATTGGAACCTTGGTTAGCATCATTCATTCCTTCCAGAAAGTCCGGCTCTAACCAAAAACGACGTTAAAGTCCATCCAATCGTTCCTGGCAGGAAGTTAAGAACTCCTTCTTCACTATGCTAGCCTTCCATCATAGTTCCACACGCAATCAACACGGCCTGGGAAGGGAAACATGAACATTGGAGATCAATGCCTCCCTCGTCGACACCACTTCCTGTTTGGCTTCTTGAAGTCACGTCAACAATGGAGCCTAATTGGAGTAGGATTCTTTATGAATGAAAGTTGAGAAGTTTGGAGGTGAAGAACGTGAGGAGGTGATGGACGTAGATGATGGTTGATGTGGCGTTCAGGTACGTTTACCAATGTTAGGTGATTCCCAACAATATAGCTTCCGGCGACGCTTCCATTATGTTAAGACGAGCTAGCTAGCTCGGCGCGTCTGAGTCTTGCATTGTTTACTTTCTGACAGCTTTTTGGGGATGCTAGCAGGCCCACGGGGACCTATTAGCTGATAAAAGTTTTGCTGCGTGGGGTTTGGAGGAAGGCGAGCGCCGTGCTGATTAGGAGGACGGGTGCCGGACTTTAATGAACAGCCGGGATCGGGAAGGGAAAAAGTGCATCCTCGATGTTGTTGTTGTTGTTGTTGTTGGGTGTTAGCTTGAACGCGTCTGTCAGGCTTTGAGGTTACTTATGCGGCTCGCTGAAGTTTTTTGTTCTGATCTCTGAGCTCGGCTTCTTCCCGCTCCTTTTCACTCTGTCAGTATCTCGTATTTCTCCGTGACACCGGCTGTTAAACGGCGTTCCCAAATAGCTGCTTTATTGCTGCAGTAAAGCCTTCCGGCGGGCAGGAAGTGGATGTTTCTTCTTCAGGAAATCCAATATTAGCGATGGAATGAAGCTTTGTTTTGGGGAAGGAAAGATTCCGTGGACGGCAACTTGGTTAGGATAACAAGGTTTGGCCTCGGAACGTCCCGTGTCAAATCCGGGAGCCGATGGCGGCATGCCGGACGTGCCGGACGTTGTTGCTGTTCCCAGATCTGGCCTCCGTGGCGGTCTAATTAGCCTCTTAGCAGCAGGTGCTAATGTGACACCTTTGTAACAATGGTACATTTGGTAACCCCCCTGCCGCCCCCCCCTCCCCCCACACACATAAAAGTATAATTCTGCACACGTGCCAAAAGGAGCCCATCTGCCGCGTGTTGACACGGCGTCTCCCAGGAGCGTCTTAGCAAACAAATATTGGCCAATTAAGCAACAGTGAAGGAGGCTGTTTAAGTCTTTATGCATGGAAATATGCACACACACACACACATGCGCACACACACACGCACACACACACACACACACACACACGCACGCACACACACACACACTTTGCACAAGTTGAGGAAAGTCTTTTTGGTCGACTTCTGTTCCTCATTTCTCATCGTCAGCAGTTTTGCACCAGCCTAGCTACCCCCCCCCCTTCCTCCCACCTCTTGGGGTCCTCCCATTGGAAGTGGAGGAGGGGGCCGGGGACCGGGGGGGGGGGTCTGGCCTCTGAAATGAGGCCGTAAGAAAATGGAATGGAACGTTTCAAATGCAGTGAACTCTCCATTGCCGTGTGTATACAATAGATTTGCATATACATTATATACATAGTATACATTTACTATACTAATATACATATACTACACTATGTACATATACACTTACTGCATATACACGATATACACTTACTGTATATACACTACATACATATACACTATATACATTACATATATACACTATATACGTACATATACACTATGTATTTACATATACACTATATACATTATATACATATACACTATATACATTACATATATACATTATATACATATACACGATATACATGATATACATATACACTATGTATATACATTATATACATATACACGATATATGTACATATACATGATATACATGTACACTATGTATATACATATACACAATATACATGTACACAATATACATGTACACTATGTATATACATATACAATATGTATATACATATACACTATGTACATATACACTATATACATATACACTATATACATATACACTGTGTATATACATATACACTATATACATATACACTGTGTATATACATATACACTATGTATATACATATACACTATATACATATACACTATGTATATACATATACACTATATACATATACATTATGTATATACATATACACTATATACATATACATTATATACATATACACTATGTATATACATATACACTATATACATATACACTATGTATATACATGTACACTATATACATATACATTATATACATATACACTTACTGTATATACACTATATACATATACACTTACTGTATATACACTATACTATATACACTGGCGTACCGTAGGAATACCTCATGGAATACCTCAGGAGCAGGCTTCACTACACATCTTAAAAACCGTTTCAGGCTAATTGTATGAAAGTTGTCTGACGCCTGACTCGTACGTTGTTGTTGCTCATACAGCAGTGGAATTGTACCGTGTCGCCTATGCCCAGTGTGCGTTCTCCCGGTGGGGGGGCATGGGGGGAGGGGGGGTTGGCGCCCTGGAGGATGCATTGCTTCCATAATGGGCTGTGACACGCAACGATTGCTTTTCCCCCCAAGCTCCTTTTTGTTGTCATCGGATCGTGATTCCTCTGACCCCTGGGGGCGGGGGGGGGGGGCAACCCTGGGCCCCGCCCCCCCACATGCTCGGGGTGCGTCTGTGTGAGTCTTAACCACAGCGAAGCTCTGGTGCCAGGAAGCCCCCAGCATCCTCTGATTGAACCATCAGCCAAAACCTAGCAGCCGCCCGCCGCGCCCTCACGCATTTCCCCCGTTTTGGCCGCCCTCTGTCGGAGCGTCCGAAAAAGAGAGCGAGAGCGAGAGATTGACTCCCAATAGAAGAGGCGGGCAGACAGCCGTCCGCGGCGCTACGCTCCGACGCCTTCCTTCACTGCGCTCGGCTTTCACGGCAGATTACAGACGCTCGCCCGCCGGCCCACCAAACGTCTGGAATACTGATGACCGCCGGCCGGCATGGAAGCCCGGGATCGCCCCCCCCCACCACCCCCCATCCCCTTCCCCCCGCTGTCATCGAGACAGACGCTGCTTTGCCTCGCTACCGTTTTGGAGTTTGAAGACTAGCATAGCATAGCAATGACCCATCACAATCACATGCAATTCAGCCATTTTTACCGCAACCCGTTGATTCCCAGTCAGACCCGAACCGAAGTCTCGCAAGTCCCCAGGGATGCCTGATCCAGTCAGTCCTGCATAAAAAACTTTTCAGCCATTTTGTGAGCCGCCTCCCGTTGTTTAACGCCGCCCGTCTTCATTGGCTAATTAGCTAACTAATTAGCAACTAATTAGCCGCTAGCGACAGTAGCTCGGTGGCACGCTGGAGACGACGACGACCCGCGTCCTCTTATGACCTGCGTCATACGCTCTAGGCGCGCTCTAGACGCGCTCTTGCTGGGATGTTTTACTTTCCGATATCGGATTTGGGAAAAAGGAAGGAGTTGTGGATTGGACGCTCCGGCTGTGCCCGGCTGGCGGCAATGCGGATAAAACGCTGCATGTCAGGGCGTCGGTGTTCAAGCCTCGCCGCGGTGGGTCATTTTCACAGAGGGGGGGCGGAGCCAGACTACAGAACTGGGGGAATGGGCGGAGCCTGCGAGGACCAGCTGTGGGTAATTGTCGTTCTTGAAGTCACACAAGGACACAAGTTTTCTTGTAGAAATGAAGATGACGAGCCAAAACGCTTCTTTACCAGGAACTTTCACTCATCTCGCTGTCCTCTTTATCTGTATCTATCACTGGTCATTACCTTCTTTACCAGTAACTTTCACTCAACTCACTGTCCTCTTTATCTGTATCTATCACTGGTCATTACCTTCTTTACCAGTAATCTCGCTGTCCTCTTTATCTGTATCTATCACTGGTGATTACCTTCTTTACCAGTAATCTCGCTGTCCTCTTTATCTGTATCTATCACTGGTCATTACCTTCTTTACCAGTAACTTTCACTCATCTCGCTGTCCTCTTTATCTGTATCTATCACTGGTCATTTACCTTCTTTACCAGTAATCTCGCTGTCCTCTTTATCTGTATGTATCACTGGTCATTACCTTCTTTACCAGTAATGTCGCTGTCCTCTTTATCACTGGCCATTACCTTCTTTACCAGTAACTTTCACTCGTCTCGCTGTCCTCTTTATCTGTATCTATCACTGGTCATTACCTTCTTTACCAGTAATCTCGCTGTCCTCTTTATCTGTATCTATCAATGGTCATTACCTTCTTTACCAGTAATCTCGCTGTCCTCTTTATCTGTATCTATCACTGGTCATTACCTTCTTTACCAGTAACTTTCACTCATCTCGCTGTCCTCTTTATCTGTATCTATCACTGGTCATTTACCTTCTTTACCAGTAATCTCGCTGTCCTCTTTATCTGTATCTATCACTGGTCATTACCTTCTTTACCAGTAATGTCGCTGTCCTCTTTATCACTGGCCATTACCTTCTTTACCAGTAACTTTCACTCGTCTCGCTGTCCTCTTTATCTGTATCTATCACTGGTCATTACCTTCTTTACCAGTAATCTCGCTGTCCTCTTTATCTGTATCTATCAATGGTCATTACCTTTTTTACCAGTAACGTTCACTCATCTTGCTGTCCTCTTTATCTGTATCTATCACTGGTCATTACCTTCTTTACCAGTAATCTCGCTGTCCTCTTTATCTGTATCTATCAATGGTCATTACCTTTTTTACCAGTAACGTTCACTCATCTTGCTGTCCTCTTTATCTGTATCTATCAATGGTCATTACCTTCTTTACCAGTAATCTCGCTGTCCTCTTTATCACTGGTCATTACCTTCTTTACCAGTAACTTTCACTCATCTCGCTTTCCTCTTTATCTGTATCCATCACTGGTCATTACCTTCTTTACCAGTAACTTTCACTCATCTCGCTTTCCTCTTTATCTATATCTATCAGTGGTCATTACCTTCTTTACCAGTAACTTTCACTCATCTCGCTTTCCTCTTTATCTGTATCCATCACTGGTCATTACCTTCTTTACCAGTAACTTTCACTCATCTCGCTTTCCTCTTTATCTATATCTATCAGTGGTCATTACCTTCTTTACCAGTAGATTTCACTCATCTCGCTGTCCTCTTTATCTGTGTCCATCACTGGTCATTACCTTCTTTACCAGTAACTTTCACTCATCTCGCTGTCCTCTTTATCTGTATCTATCACTGGTCATTACCTTCTTTACCAGTAATCCCGCTGTCCTCTTTATCTGTATCCATCAATGGTCATTACCTTCTTTACCAGTAATCTCGCTGTATACATTTCAATACAATATACATTACAATATACTACAATATACCATTTAGCTTGAGTACTGGTGGAAAGTCAGGTGACGTTGTTCTAGTGCTGCCAGTGAAGAGACCACGAGCGACTTCGTGGGCCACTTCCTGGCCTCCACGCAGGAAATCATCTCCATGACCCCTGAAGACATCATGGCGTCCGTCCACCTCGGTGCTCGGTGGCCGCGATGTCGTCCGGAGCGCACTTCGGTGTCTGGTGATTTCCCCAGGTGGCCGTAAAGCACGGCTCCAATCATGGCAGGAAAGTACCCCCCCCTGGTCCTCAAAGCGCTCGGTCAGTGAATTTCAAACCTCCAGGATGGTAATCACCTTAGCTTTACCCGAGGGCTTTTTAAATCTGTCATTTTCCGCCATTTAGCGCCCGAAGTCCGTCACCGAGAGCAGCACTTAAGCTAATGTAACCTTGGGATCGCTCGGCCTCTCGTTAGCGTCCGTCGCCACGGCAACGTGATGCCCATTCGCGAGAAGAGAGATAAAGTGATACATGGATCCCTTTTGGTTGGAAAATACCCTTCCTACCCCCCCCCCCCCACCCCCCCCTCGCTAACGGCCGTCTGAGTTAGTTACCAGAGCGTTTCCGAGAGCGAGGTCGTGACTTCGGCGCTCCTCCTGGGAGAGAGACCAGAGAACTGGGGGCCATTTATCAGCCTCTCGGTCCCCGGTCCGCCGCGCCCCACAACCCCTCCATCAGCGCCGGCCCCGCTCGCCACTTCGCCTCCGGGTTTTGCTCGTTTGTCTTTGCTCCGCGCTGATGGGGCGCGTATCTTCATCTCTTGGTGGCAGTAGCTGGGAAAAAGATGGCGCTCTTCCGTCAAAGATGGTCCCGCGTTCGCATTGGACGGTAGTGGTCTCAGACAAAAGTACCGGGACACCCGTGTACAGCTCCAAGAGTTGTGCTTTCGTTTTAATATTGGCATCATTGTCAAGGACGTGGTGATGCGACAGATTCAAGTTGGGTCGGGGCCCCGTTCACCCGCGAGTACCCGCCACCCGTCATCTGCAATCAGACCCGACAGTGGACAGGATTTATGACGTTCTAGTCTCTTTATATGCCTTGATATTAAAGTCTATGGCACCTCATTTAATATCAATAAAAACATATCATATACAGTAAACCTCGGATATATCGGACTCGGATATATCGGAAATTCGCTCACAACGGACAGATAAAAAAGAACCGATTTTTCTGTAATGCATTTCCAATAAAAATTCATTGCATATATCGGATTTTTTATAACGGATTTCGCCTATTCCGGACAAAATCTCCAGTCCCGTTCCAATGCATTTCCATTAAATTTCCCCTCGCATATATCGGATGGCCGCATCGTGGCGCTCCGATTCGCCGAATCGTGACAGGCCGCTATACGCTATAGTCAAGGAAGTGCCTTTTTATAACGGATAAAATCCGATTTACGCATATACCGGATATAAATCCGATATATGCGTAAAACGGACATTTTCCGGTATACGCATATAACGGATTTCGCTTATATCGGACAAAACCAGTGGGAACAATTGAATCCGATATATCCGAGGTTTACTGTAATATCACAAAGAATCTTCCTTTTTTTTCCCAAAATCCAAACAAAGCTTCTCTACGACAACATCCCATCATAAGAGGTCCCGATGCCAGTCCAAGCTGAATCCCGAATCCGGTCGTGAGGAGGCGCGTCCGTGAGAAGAGGCAGACACGAGCGGGAGGGGCACTCAAGGGAGGTTTGGCTCCAGGAGATGGAAGGACCGAGACTTAATTTAGCTCTTTGTTGCTTTCACACCTCGAGGTGTCATTTTGTGGCGATGGAGCGTAGGCACAATACGCCGCTCTGGCCGGTGGCCTAAACATGGCTGACGGGAAGAAGAAGAAGAAGAAGAAGCATTAAGTCTTCTGCAGCTGGAAGCGGCCATGATAGAATCGCTGCCTTATTTGGGTTTTTGTGGCATTCCGGACCCGGGGGTTTCTCACCGGGCGGGTGAGGAGCGGAACGCTGAGCTGGAGGAGCATTTGGCGGGAAGACGTTGAGGAGGAGGAGCGCTTCTTCCGAACATCTATTCCTTTTCTCCTTCATCATAAACATGTACATATAAAGTATAGATACAGTACATATACACATACACAATATATATATACGTATGTACATTACAAGATTACAAATAAATTTTTTAAAAATTAAAAATATTTATTTATTTTATTATTATATTATTTATTTTATTTTTTTATATTTTATATTTTATTTTTTATTATTATATTTTTTAATTGAGAGGACACAAGCTTTGGTCCTGGCTTTTATTCCCAGGAGGAAGTTGGCGGCCTCTCTGGTGAGATCTGGTATTGCAGGTCAATACCACTGACTTTAATTGCCCATCCCATACTGAGTCAAATTTACACTCATTTGGCTGTCCTCTTTATATGGATCTATCACTGGTCATTACCTTCTTTACCAGTAATCTCGCTGTCCTCTTTATCTGTATCTATCACTGGTCATTACCTTCTTTACCAGTAATCTCGCTATCCTCTTTATCTGTATCTATCACTGGTCATTACCTTCTTTACCAGTAACTTTCACTCATCTCGCTGTCCTCTTTATCTGTATCTATCACTGGTCATTACCTTCCTTACCAGTAATCTCGCTGTCCTCTTTATCTGTATCTATCACTGGTCATCACCTTCTTTACCAGGAGCTTTCACTCATCTCACTGTCCTCTTCATCTGTATCTATCACTGGTCATTACCTTCTTTACCAGTAATCTCGCTGTCCTCTTTATCTGTATCTATCACTGGTCATTACCTTCCTTACCAGTAATCTCGCTGTCCTCTTTATCTGTATCTATCACTGGTCATTACCTTCTTTACCAGTAATCTCGCTGTCCTCTTTATCTGTATCTATCACTGGTCATTACCTTCCTTACCAGTAATCTCGCTGTCCTCTTTATCTGTATCTATCACTGGTCATTACCTTCTTTACCAGTAATCTCGCTGTCCTCTTTATCCGTATCTATCACTTGTAATTACCTTTTTACCAGTAATCTCGCTGTCCTCTTTATCTGTATCTAGCACTGGTCATTACCTTCTTTACCAGTAATCTCACTGTCCTCTTTATCTGTATCTATCACTGGTCTCTGTGTTCTTTACCAGTAGTTTTCACTCATCTCGCTGTCCTCTTTATCTGTATCTATCACTGGTCATTACCTTCTTTACCAGTAACTTTCACTCATCTCGCTGTCCTCTTTATCTGTATCTATCACTGGTCATTACCTTCCTTCTTTACCAGTAATCTCGCCGTCCTCTTTATCTGTATCTATCACTGGTCTCTGTGGTGTTTACCAGTAGTTTTCACTCATCTCGCTGTCCTCTTTATCTGTATCTATCACTGGTCATTACCTTCTTTACCAGTAATCTCGCTGTCCTCTTTATCTGTATCTATCACTGGTCATTACCTTCCTTCTTTACCAGTAATCTCGCTGTCCTCTTTATCTGTATCTATCACTGGTCATTACCTTCTTTACCAGTAATCTCGCTGTCCTCTTTATCTGTATCTATCACTGGTCATTACCTTCTTTACCAGTAATCTCGCTGTCCTCTTTATCTGTATCTATCAATGGTCATTACCTTCCTTACCAGTAATCTCGCTGTCCTCTTTATCTGTATCTATCACTGGTCATTACCTTCTTTACCAGTAATCGTCTTGCTGACTGAAGTATCAAAAGTATCAATATTTTTGGTATGAGAATCAATAATCCAGCATGAAGAGCTAGGAGGCTAGGAGGTTGAGGTTGGGGGGTGTTGGGGGGTGTTGGGGGGGGTGTAGGTTTAAGGTCGAAGTGACCTCTCTGCTTTAACAGAAACCAGGTATGCAGTTTTTTACATCATCGTTGGAACGCACCCGTCAATCAACAAAAAAAAAAAACATGCTCATGCCAAAACCCGAGTAGCCGGGCAAAGTTTTCCAGGAAAAGTCCAAATGTCAGCAAGCACAAAGAAAGATCTACTTTATTTTCCAGGGTATGATTTTTTTGTGTGAATGCACGCCTGCCAGCCTCGTAAAGACCAACAAACAAGCCCGCTTGGCGCTCGTCACGCCAGCCTGACACTCGCTATTCTTGGCCATTAAGGTGTCGCTGAGGCTGGCGCTGACGCCACGCCGGGCGCCTAACAAGCGCCACAAATGGACGTGTCCGTCATCGTACCATCTCCAATTTTGCTTGCTGCCGCAGCCTTCCTCCTTCCTTTGCAGCCGGCTGTTCCTGGCAGGTGTCAGTCGCTGAAGGTGTGTACTTGAAGCCCCGAGGCGAGCCGTGGGTGCAGAATGTTCCGGAATAAAGTTAGCTCAGCTTTCTAACTCTTTCAAATCTTCCTTATGGCTCCGGCTTCTTCCGCATCTCAGGATGGATGTGCTTTAATTGTGGAATTCTGCATCGCTCTTTGTGAGAGGGACGGGAAGCAAAATATGGAACACACTAAATCAATACTTGACTTGATCAAGCACAGGAAACTAAACAGCAAGTCAACGAGAGTCTGAGGGACACTGCCCCCCCAGCGGTTTGGTAGAGAATTGTAAGTCACGAGCTCAGCCCTCGGCCTCGAACCTCATGAAACTGACGAGTTGTATCTATAAGTATCCTCTTAATTTCATCCAAAATGAAGGAACATCGAACATCTTGAAGGAATATACTGGACTAGCATGCCTGAAACCAACAAAAGCGTATTTGAAGTCGCTGTTGTCCTAATTTGGGTTGAGTTCTACTTCCTTGTTATCCTCACCAATAACTTTCATCCAAAATGACAGAACATCGAACTTACGTTGGGTGTATTAGCATGCCTGAAAGCATGAAGTAGTTCCGGTGGTTGACCTTTTGCTTTCTTGTGTCCTCATTGGTTACTTTCATCCAAAATGATGGAACATCCAATTCTTGAAGTGATTGGCCACACGAGCATGCCTGAAAACTGTTGCTTGATGTGGGCTGACTTTTGGATTCCAGTCTCCACATCCAAAATGATGGAACATCGAACATCTTGAAGGAATTTGCTGGACTAGCATGCCTGAAACCAACAAAAGCGTATTTGAAGTCGCTTTTGTCCTAATTTGTGTTGAGTTCTACTTCCTTTTATCCCCACCAATAACTTTCATCCAAAATGACAGAAGATCAAACCTCATGGAGAGATTTAGCGTATGAGTGTGCCTGAAAGCCACAAAGACGTATTTGAAGTAATAAGATTAATTTAGCCTTCTTGTCTACCCAATATCCTCAGTGGTAGCGTTAAACATTATGACAGAACATCGAACTCATGTTGGGTGTATTAGCATGCCTGAAAGCAAGGTTAAAAATGATGGAACAACCAATTCTTGAAGTTATTGGCCACACAAGCATGCCTGAAAACTGTTACTTGACGTGGGCTGACTTTTGGATTCTAGTCTCCACATCCAAAATGATGGAACATCGAACATCTTGAATGAATTTGCTGGACTAGCATGCCTGAAACCAACCAAAGCGTATTTGAAGTCGCTTTTGTCCTAATTTGGGTTGAGTTCTATTTCCCCGTTATGCTCACCGATAACTTTCATCCAAAATGACAGAACATCAAACCTCTTGGAGATTTGAAGTACTTTGTATTTGAAGTAGTAAGATGAATTTAGCTTTCTTGTCTACCCAATATCCTCAGTGGGTAATGTTAGACATTATGACAGAACATCGAACTTATGTTGGGTGTGTTAGCATGCCTGAAAGCAAGGTTAAAAATGATGGAACATCCAATTCTTGAAGTGATTGGCCACACAAGCATGCCTGAAAACTGTTACTTGACGTGGGCTGACTTTTGGATTCTAGTCTCCACATCCAAAATGATGGAACATCGAACATCTTGAATGAATTTGCTGGACTAGCATGCCTGAAACCAACAAAAGCGTATTTGAAGTCGCTGTTGTCGTAATTTGGGTTGAGTTCTATTTCCCCGTTATCTTCACCGATAACTTTCATCCAAAATGACAGAACATCAAACCTCTTGGAGATTTGAAGTACTTTGTATTTGAAGTAGTAAGATGAATTTAGCTTTCTTGTCTACCCAATATCCTCAGTGGTAACGTTATTACATTATGACAGAACATCGAACTTATGTTGGGCGTATTAGCATGCCTGAAAGCAAGGTTACTTTCATCCAAAATGATGGAACATCCAATTCTTGAAGTGATTGGCCACACGAGCATGCCTGAAAACTGTTGCTTGACGTGGGCTGACTTGTGGATTCCAAAAATTCCAAAATGATGGAACATCGAACTTTGGAGGGATTTGGTGCATTACTGTGGCTGAAAGCAACAAAGCCAAATTTCAAGTTGCAACTGCGGTCAAAGTTTGTTTTCTTGTCTCCTCATTGTGGTGATTGGTAACTTTAATCCAAAATGACGGAACATGGAACTTCTTGAGGAGAGTTGGTTCATTGGCATGCCTGAAAGCGTTGAAGTTTGGGTTGACCTTGAATCCAAAACGATGGAAAATTGACAGGATTGGGATTATCGGCATGCCCATGAAAGTGTCAATTTTAGTGCTGCGATGACGTCAGCCTCCAATAAGTTGGTTGTATGTTATTAGTAAACACAATTTATTAATTAATTTGACCGTTTTTGAAGCAAAATAAGCGCAGAAGGGTGTGGGATTGATTTTTTTCTATTGCGTGGGAATTGTTTTTGTTGTGGTAGCAATCCACGGCCCGGCGGTGAGGGCCCCCTGCTGCAGGGATCAATCAGGCGGTATCTGGGCTGCAGTGTTCACACCCACGCCGCTTCTTGCTAATGATCAATGGCCGCCCCGGAGTGTCCACAGAGGGCAGTAAGACAGACAAGAAAGACATCATGGCTGTTTACTCCTCGCGCCGGCGCTCACGCCGCACAAAGCAGACGTCAACTCATATTTTCTGCCTCCGCTCATCATCACGCCGCTCCCCGCCGTTTACCGCTGAGTGTTCCGCTCGGGAGCGGAGCGGGGAGGGGGCGTGCCTAGCAAAGACGAAGGAGAAATGGCGTTAGCGACGCGGCATAGCGACTGACTGATGGCGCTGCTTCCCGCGACACGATGCAACCTGAGGAAGACGTTGAAGTTCCGGCCAAAACTCTCCAAAAGTAATTAGACCAGAGGGATTTCAACTCGCCGCCCTTTTAGCCGTTTTCCTGTCAGAGAGGCAGCTTTTATTCCCGCCTTATTTTGCCATTTTTCTGCCGACCTTGATCCCAGGAACGCTGTCCTCGGCATCCTGGCGCGCCCGTGCTAATACCTGGCGCGGCACGTGCGCGGCGGTAATGGTTATTGTTTGAAAGTCACGACCCTCCATTTGGCGCCGGCCGTGTTGACAAACACGCTTACCTGCAAGCTATTTTCCTCCCATGACCTCTGACCTCCGCTGCATATTGGATTTCTGATCTTGGGGGCTTTGAGTTGTGATTCAGGTGGAGAGGCTAAATTGCTTCTTTGGCTAGTCTTTTGCATTATGGCGTACGTCCCCCAGATGGCGTTGGAGAGGGAAAATCAACTATGAATTTATCTTACAAATGAATTTTGCAATCGGTAACTTTTATCCAAAACAACGGAACATCGAAGGTCTTGGATTTGGTGCATTCATGTGCCTGGAAGCCACCAAGTCATATTTGAAGTAGCTGCTGCCGTAATTTGGGCTGAATTTCGTAATCGGTAACTTTAATCCAAAACAACGGAACATCGAAGGTCTTGGATTTGGTGCATTCACGTGCCTGGAAGCCACCAAGTCATATTTGAAGTAGCTGCTGTCGTAATTTCGGCTGAATTTTGCAATCGCTAACTTTAATCCAAAACAACGGGACATTGAAGATCTTGGATTTGGTGCATTAAAGTGCCTGGAAGTGACCAAGTCATATTTGAAGTAGCTGCTGCCATAATTTGGGCTGAATTTTGCAATCGGTAACTTTAATCCAAAACAACCGAACATCGAAGATCTTAGATTTGGTGCATTAAAGTGCCTGGAAGCAACCAAGTCATATTTGAAGTAGCCGCTGCCGTAATTTGGGCAGAATTTTGCAATTGCTAACTTTAATCCAAAACAACGAGACATTGAAGGTCTTGGATTTGGTGCATTCACATGCCTGGAAGCGACCAAGTCATATTTGCAGTACCTGTTGCCGTGATTTGGGCTGAATTTTGCAATCGCTAACTTTAATCCAAAACAACGGAACATCGAAGGTCTTGGATTTGGTGCATTCACGTGCCTGGAAGCCACCAAGTCATATTTGAAGTAGCTCCTGCCGTAATTTGGGCTGAATTTTGCAGTCGGTAACCTTAATCCAAAACAACGGAACATCGAAGGTCTTGGATTTGGTGCATTCACGTGCCTGGAAGCGACCAAGTCATATTTGATGTAGCTGCTGCCGTAATTTGGGCTGAATTTTGCAATCAGTAACTTTAATCCAAAACAACGGAACATCGAAGGTCTTGGATTTGGTGCATTCACGTGCCTGGAAGCAACCAAGTCATATTTGAAGTAGCCGCTGCCGTAATTTGGGCAGAATTTTGCAATCGGTAACTTTAATCCAAAACAACGGAACATCGAAGGTCTTATATTTGGTGCATTCACATGCCTGGAAGCGACCAAGTCATGTTTGAAATAGCTGCTGCCATAATTTGGGCAGAATTTTGCAATCGCTAACTTTAATCCAAAACAACGAAACATCGAAGGTCTTAGATTTGGTGCATTCACGTGCCTGGAAGCGACCAAGTCATATTTGAAGTAGCTGCTGCCATAATTTGGGCTGAATTTCGTAATCGCTAACTTTAATCCAAAACAACGGAACATCGAAGGTCTTGGATTTGGTGCATTCACGTGCCTGGAAGCGACCAAATTATATTTGATGTAGCTGCTGCCGTAATTTGGGCTGAATTTTGCAATCGGTAACTTTAATCCAAAACAACTGAACATCGAAGGTCTTGGATTTGGTGCATTCACTTGCCTGGAAGCGACCAAGTCATATTTGAAGTAGCCGCTGCCGTAATTTGGGCTGAATTTTGCAATCGGTAACTTTAATCCAAAACAACGGAACATCGAAGGTCTTGGATTTGGTGCATTCACGTGCCTGGAAGCCACCAAGTCATATCAGAGACATCCTGAAATAGCAGCGAGCGAGGCTCTGCCGTGGTCGCTTCCAAATATGGCGAGGGAGGGGGGCTATTTGGAACACGCTTCATCTTCATGATGGAACAAGAGCAGACGTGATAAAGGAGCTTTATCAGTCACATGATGGCCTCTGGCTCGGCTTGTGCTGCCTGGGAAGGGTGGCAGACAGGCGTCGCCGCGACAACGAGTGCAAGTTATTTCTTTATTATCTTCTCCATTTGCTCGGCCGTTGTTTACGACCTTCAGGGCCTCTCAATCTCGTCTACTTTCCACTGAAGGAATGACGATCCCGTGTGCGATTCCAGTACTTGTCATTGGCAACCAAGGAAAATAAGTCTTGTGTGAATGTTCCGATGCGGAGAGCTAACATACAGCAAGGACGGCGAGCTAGCAGGTGTGCCAACATCCAGATGAGCAATTCCGAGTCATGACATGGAATGTTAGCGCCAGTAAAGGAA